>NW_024061144.1:32500-167500 GCF_016432855.1 Salvelinus namaycush
GCCTCCAACACTCTACTCAGCAAATTGGATGCAGCCTATCACAGTGCCATCCGTTTTGTCACCAAAGCCCCATATACTACCCACCACTGCGACCTGTATGCTCTAGTCGGCTGGCCCTCGCTACATATTCGTTGCCAAACACACTGGCTCCAGGTCATCTATAAGTCTTTGCTAGGTAAAGCCCCGCCTTATCTCAGCTCACTGGTCACGATAACAACACCCACCCGTAGCACGCGCTCCAGCAGGTATATTTCACTGGTCATTCCCAAAGCCATCTCCTCTTTTGGCCACTTTTCCTTCCAGTTCTCTGCTGCCAATGACTGGTACGAATTGCAAAAATCACTGAAGCTGGAGTCTTATATCTCCCTCACTAACTTTAAGCATCAGCTGTCAGAGCAGCTTACCAATCATTGCACCTGTACACAACTCATCTGTAAATAGCCCACCCAACTACCTCATCCCCATATTGTTATTTATCTTTTTTGCTCCTTCGCACCCCAGTATCTCTACTTGCACATCATCATCTGCACATCTATCACTCCAGTGTTTAATTGCTAAATTGTAATTATTTTGCCACTATGGCCTATTTATTGCCTTACCTCCCTAATCTTACTACATTTGAACACACTGTATAGAGACTTTTCTATTGTGATATTGACTGTATGTTTATTTATCCCATGTGTAACTTTGTGTTGTTTGTGTCACACTGCTTTGCTTTATCTTGGCCAGGTCGCAGTTGTAAATGAGAACTTGTTCTCAACCGGCCTACCTAGTTAAATAAAGGTGAAATAAAAATACATTTAAAAAATGTAGATGTATTCTGGTGGCAGCCATGTTGTTCATGATACACAACAACTTACACTATGTGTACAAAACATTAGGAACATCTTCTCTTTCCATGACATAGACAGACCAGGTAAATCCAGGTGAAAGTTATGATCCCTTATTGATGTCACTTGTTAAATCCACTTCAGTCAGTATAGAGGAAGGAGAGGAGACAGGTAAAAAATTCTGCTGAAAAGGCAGTGCGCGAAATTAAAAAATATTTTGGGGAAATATGTCACTTTCATACATTCACAAGTGCAATACACCAAATTAAAGCTTAACTTCTTCTTAATTTACCCATCGTATCCGATTTCAAAAATACTTTACAGCAAAAGCACACCATATGATTATGTTTGGTCAGCGCCTAGTCACAAAAACACACACAGCCATTTTCCAGCCAAAGAGAGGAGTCACAAAAAGCAGAAAGAGAGATACAATTAATCACTAACCTTTGATGATCTTCATCAAATGACACTCATAGAACTTCCTGTTAGACAATACATGTATGTTTTGTTCGATAAAGTTCATATTTATATCCAAAAATCTCAGTTTACATTGGCGCTTTATGGTCAGTAATGTTGTGCCTCGAAAACATCCGGCGAATTTTCAGAGAGCCACATCAATTTACAGAAATACTCATAATAAATGTTGATAAAAGATACAAGTATTATGCACAGAATTATAGATATACTTCTCCTTAATGCAACCGCTGTGTCAGATTTCAAAAAAGCTTTACGGAAAAAGCAAACCATGCCATAATCTGAGTACGGCGCTCAGACAAAAACAAGCAATGCAGATACCCGCCATATTGTGGAGTCAACAGAAGTCAGAAATAGCGTTATAAATATTCACTTACCTTTGATGATCTTCATCAGAATGCACTCCCAGGAATCCCAGTTCCACAATAAATGTTTGATTTGATCGATAAAGTCCATCATTTATGTCCAAATACCGCCTTTTGTTAGCGTGTTCAGTTCACAATCCAAACTCACGAGGCGCGGGCAAGTCCAGGCTAAAGTTCAGATGAAAAGTTCCAAAAGTTATATTACAGTTCGTAGAAACATGTCAAACGATGTATAGAATCAATCTTTAGGATGTTTTTAACATAAATCTTCAATAATATTCCAACCGGAGAATTCCTCTGTCTTTAGAATTGCAAAGGAATGCAGGTCGGTCTCACGTGAGCGCGCTTGATCAGCTCATACCACTCTGGCAGACCCCTGACTCAATCAGCTCTCCTTTCCCCCCTCCTTCACAGTAGAAGCATCAAACAAGGTTCTAAAGACTGTTGACATCTAGTGAAAGCCTTAGGAAGTGCAATATGACCCCATAGACACTGTATATCCAATGAGGTGAAAAACTACAAACCTCTGATTTCCCACTTCCTGGTTGGATTTTTCTCAGGTTTTTGCCTGCCATATGAGTTCTGTTATACTCACATACATCATTCAAACAGTTTTAGAAACTTCAGAGTGTTTTCTATCCAATAATAATAATAATATGCATATATTAGCAACTGGGACTGAGGAGCAGGCAGTTTACTCTGGGCACCTTTTCATCCAAGCTACTCAATACTGCCCCTGCAGCCATAAGAAGTTATCTAGTGATTGTACGTGGGCCAATAGTACCGATGGCAAAGGCAGATTAACCACTCGTCGCCGGATCCTTACAAGACATCTCCTTCCGCGATACCTCCGTCTCTTTCTCCTGTGAATGACAGGATGAGGGCCTTGTCGGGTGTCTGGAGTAAATCCCTCTCGTCCGACTCATTAAAGAACATTTCTTCATCCAGTTCAAGGTGAGTAATCGCTGTTCTGATGTCCAGAAGCTCTTTTCGTTCATAAGAGACGGTAGCAGCAACATTATGTACAAAATAAGTTACAAACAATGCGAAAAAACTAACAAAATAGCACGTTTTGTTCAGAGCCCATAAAACGGCAGCCTTACCCTCCGGTGCCATCTTACAACAACATCAAAAATTCAGTACTACATCTGTAGCACTGAATGTGGCAACTGGACAGATCTGAATGGTTTTGACAGAAGGGTTGAACGGCCATAGAGAGAGAGAGAGAAGTCTTTGATGGTCATATACGCAGTAGAGAGGCTCTCAGAGAAACCAGGGACCTCAGATGTCATATCACATGTCTGTTCTGGCACAGGTAGCATCATGTTCTTTGTCGTCATTGCGTTGAACAGAAGAATGCCTGTTATAGATAGATTCCATTACCTTTTGCATCATGATTCACCATACATGTCATACTGTCTCTCACCCAGGAGCTGTACTCACTGACTGATGGTCTTATTATATGTGTATTTTGGTTTTGAACAGAGAGAGTGCATTTGCATTAGATGATTTAAAGACACTGGATATTTTTGGGTCGGGAGAAAATGACACAGATTGAATTTGCCCTCATTAAAAACCCAGAGCTTATTGAGGGGTGTGATAGAGACTGTGTGGGTTTGAAACCCAATCTCAGGCCTCAGGAGGCCTATAGAGGCATCATTTAGATCCCAGTACACACACATACACACACACGCACAAACTCACACACATACACACACACACAAACAAACACACTCAGGCCTCACCCAAATGTGCTTGTGCAGCAAACATGATTGCGTGTGGTTATTTCCCCTCCCGTCTCTGTTTTGTCTGTATGGTATTGTGGTTGAACAACTGATTATACCATGCAAGAGAAATGTTAATGTCTGTGTTCACATGAGGCATAACATCCAGATGCAATTAAAACTGAAACACAAACAAGTGACAGCCACTGTTTGGGTTAATAACTAGGTTGGGAGGCAGGGAGACGATGCAGCCTAATGCAAACACACAACACACGTCTCGACTGGAGCTTGATTGAGGGAAGTGAATGGCATCAGACTTTAGCTGAACAGGGCGGAGGCTAGCAAGAGACCGGGTTGGGGATATGAGGTCAGAGCTGGGCTAACTATCCAGTGTTGTGTGTGTCGTACAATCCCCCCCACCTCAATTCGAGTGGCTACCTTCCTGGTATTCCAGAGCTCACCTCAACAGTAAACTGGTGAGTGGCGGTGAGGTTCACAAGAAGCAGCTTCAACCGTATCACTCTACATCTAATAGCCCTGTGTAGTGTACTCATGCTACCCATGCTTGATCACGCTGCTGTGAGGTGCTCCTGTTACCCTAGCAGCTAGCTTGTTGGTTGGGTTTACACATAAACAGAAAGCAGATGGAATCCACTCCAACTTTGACCCACCCCTTGGTCAGAAATGTCTGTGTTCAGTTGTCAGCTTGGGGAGGAAATGCGAGATGCTAGACAAGTTAATACAAGTTAATACATGGACAATAACATCTAAGGTGACATACATGAATGACAGGGAGATCAGAGAGAGTTGAGATGATCAAATGACTGTGCACATTGTTAATAAAATACTATTTTCATTGCGAGTATTTAGATGCCGTTAATTAACAGATATGGAGACAGAAGACATCCCTGTCTCACTCCTCAACACTTAAAATATACACTGAGTACACTAAACATTAAGAACACCTACCTAATATTGAGTTGCACTGCCCCCCCCCCCCCCCCCCACACACACTTTTTTTCTACACTGATTGAAGTGGATTTAACAAGTGACATCAATAAGGGATCATAGCTTTCACCTGGATTCACCTGGTCAGTCTATGTCATGGAAAGAGCAGGTGTTCTTAATGTTTTGTATACTCAGTGTATAATTTTAATTAAATATGTGTATAAAGCCTTTAAATGTGCTACACCTAGAATTAAAAAAAAATATATCCTCTATGTGGTAGCTAGGTGAATTGCAACAGTACTATGCTGCATTCAAAACAAATATCTTCAAACAACTGTAAAACAATATATATATATCTTAATGAAAATATATTTCACAGCAATTTAGATGGTACAATGATTCACTACACTATTCAGTGCTTATTTTCTCACATAAACTGAAATTGAGAGAAAAGTGTAGAATTTCAGCAACCAGGAAATGCGATTTCTACATTGGCCAGTTGACCCGATTTCCACTAGATAACACACCCACAAAGTCCACACAGCTTTCCCATTTTGACAACAGATGCCACTCCAGTGGGAGAAATCAATAAGCGAATATCACAGCCAATCACAACACTGGGTAAGTAATACTGTGAAACACTATCATTCCACTATTACTGCAGATATATTTCTGAAACTACAAAAAATCCTAAGTGTAGCACATTTAACAATGTGTTAATATCGCATGAACATGCATAGAATACCTCTACACCATTTCTCCTAATACACCCAGTACATTACACTGGATGGCGTCAGACAGTGCTAATCTGGTGTACACAGGAGTGAAGGTGTTTAACACCACCTCATTGACCAGACACAGAGTTGACTGATGAAGCTGGGAATTCACATTCTCTCTGATGTTTTCTCTATTGATCCAGGTCCAATGCCTCCTAATAGGTCCCTCAGGACCTGGCTCTAACACAGGTAGACTGAGAACACACACATGAACCAACGTATGCATACAAGCATATACTGACACATCTGCACGCACGAGCACACACACACACACACACACACACACACACACACACACACACACACACACACACACACACACACACACACACACACACACACACACTATTCACAAGTGAGCACGCACACAAGTAAGCTTGTAGGCACACACACAGGCTCATGCACAGATGCCGACACACACAGTCACATACACCCCATCTGTGGAGCGAAAGAGACGCTGTGAGAACAACACAAAGACAAAGAATGATATGGAATGATATAGGTAATGAAGGATGGAGAGATACTTAGACGTTTACAGTGTCTTGCCATTTAATACATATGACAGGGACATTCTGCTTTAGTAAACAGGTGTTCAGGCCAAGTACGGGTATCTGATTGCCATCAGTTTAAACGTGACACAAGAATAAAAAAAACAGATCCTTTGCTCTTTAAACACTGTTGCTTCATTCATTGTGATGGATCACATATCACACTACTCTATTGCCAAAACACAAAGAATGTTTCAAACCATTCCAAGAGTATAGCCTAAGATAGCTCCACTGCTTAGCCATCTGTCAATGTAATCAGCACAGGCCTATCTATTCTGTTCCAGTCACTCTGACTCCAAAGCCCTGATCTGGAGTGTCTGTGTGTCTCGCGTCCAAACGCAGCATAACACTCAAATGAAAGAACCGTATGGAGAGCAGCTAGAGCCAGGCACTATGCCCAGTAAGGGCCTAACAGGAAGCATTGTAATGTAATGTAATGTCATTGTAATGGCCTAGCAGATAATAAGAAAAGACGATCAGTATTTACCTGGCTAAAAGAGAAGGAATATAATATCTATTGTTTACAGGAAACCCATTCAACAGTTTTAGATTAAGTTTTGTGGAAAAAGAACTGGGGGGGCGAAATACACTGCTCAAAAAAATTAAGGGAACACTAAAATAACACATCCTAGATCTGAATGAATGAAATATTCCTATTAAATACTTTTTTCTTTACATAGTTGAATGTGCTGACAACAAAATCACACAAAAATTATCAATGGAAATAAAATGTATCAACCCATGGAGGTCTGGATTTGGAGTCACACTCAAAATTAAAGTGGAAAACCACACTACAGGCTGATCCAACTTTGATGTAATGTCCTTAAAACAAGTCAAAATGAGGCTCAGTAGTGTGTGTGGCCTCCACGTGCCTGTATGACCTCCCTACAACGCCTGGGCATGCTCCTGATGAGGTGGCGGATGGTCTCCTGAGGGATCTCCTCCCAGACCTTGACTAAAGCATCTGCCAACTCCTGGACAGTCTGTGGTGCAACGTGGCTTTGGTGGATGGAGCGAGACATGATGTCCCAGATGTGCTCAATTGGATTCAGGTCTGGGGAACGGGCGGGCCAGTCCATAGCATCAATGCCTTCCTCTTGCAGGAACTGCTGACACACTCCAGCCACATGAGGTGTCAGGGTTTACCAAAATTGGACCCAGAAGCAGACCAGGACAAGGTGAGTATGAAGATGGTGAGTATTTATTAATAAATGAGAACGTGGAGGTAGATAGTTCCAGGTGGCGGAGCGGGCAGCGGAGGTGTGTTGATGGGAGTGGATAGGCAGATCCAAGGGATAACCAAAAACTGGCGACGAGCAGACAGGGATGGGATATGGGTTCCAGGTGAATGGCTGTAGACAGAACAAACGGAGGTAAGTTAAAGGCAAGCAAGACGTACAAAACAACAAAACAAAACAAAACAAACTCTATCAACTGGAGGCTGGTTCGTGGGCACAACATACTGTTCATGGCTAACGATCCGGCAGGGAATGGATGTCAGGTCCGGGCTTAAGAAGAGGAGAGATGATGATCAGGACCAGGTGTGCAGATAGCTGATGGGATACAGGTGCGGGTAATCAGAACTCTCCCAACTGGCTACATTGCCCGGCAACCAGACAGGGTGCGTTCCAGGACGCCGGAAAAAACACTCCAGGACAGAACACAGGCAAAAAACTGACTCAGGAAACGGGATTCGTGACAGTACCCCCCCTCCGACGAACGCCGCCGGGCGGACTACCCGGAGGGCCAGGGTGGAGGCGGTAAAAGTCACGAAGCAGGTCATCGTCAAGGATCTGATGCCGAGGAATCCAACTCCTCTCCTCTGGACCATATCCTTCCCAATCCACTAAATACTGGAACCCTCGACCCCGCCGTCTGGAGTCCATGATGCGGCGCACCGTGTAGGCAGGACCACCTCCGATCATCCGAGGAGGAGGAGGACGAGGAGGAGGGGGCAACAGAGGACTGAGGAGAACCGGCTTGAGGCAGGAGACATGAAAGGTGGGGTGTACTCTAAGCGTTGCCGGCAATTTGAGTCGGACCACAACAGGGTTAATGATTCTCTCCACCACAAACGGACCAATGAACTTTGGTGACAGTTTCCTCGACTCAGTCCGTAGAGGAAGATCCCGTGTAGCCAACCAAACCTTATCTCCGATGGTATAAGCGGGAGCCGGAATACGGCGACGATTCGCCTGGATCTGATACCGGTCAGAAACTCTAAGGAGGACCTTCCTGGCCCGATGCCAGGTCCGGTGGCAACGACGAATGTGGGCCTGGACAGAAGGAACCGAGAGATCCCTCTCCTGGGAAGGAAACAAGGGAGGTTGGTATCCGTACAGGCATTGGAAGGGGGACATCCCAGTAGCAGATGAAGGAAGGGTATTATGGGCATACTCGACCCAGGGTAATTGAGATGACCAAGAGGTGGGATCAGAGGAGACAAGACAACGCAGCGTGGACTCCATCTTCTGGTTGGCTCTCTCCGCCTGACCATTAGATTGTGGGTGAAATCCAGAAGTGAGACTGACTGTAGCTCCAATGGCCAAACAGAAGGATCTCCAGACAGCAGAGGTAAACTGAGGACCACGGTCAGAAACAATGTCACTGGGCAATCCGTGGACCCTGAAAACCTCCCTAACAAGGATCTCGGACGTCTCCGTGGCAGATGGAAGCTTGGAGAGAGGGACAAAATGAGCAAACTTGCTGAATCTGTCCACAATGGTCAGAATGACCGTGTTCCCAACAGAAGAGGGCAATCCCGTGACAAAATCCAGGGCCAGATGCGACCAAGGTCGCCGAGGAATAGGTAGGGGGTGAAGAAGCCCAGAGCTGGGCCGATTGGTACTCTTGTTCTGCGCACAAACAGGACATGCGGCAACAAACCTCCGGGTATCTTCTCCCATGGCAGGCCACCAAAATCGTCTGCGCAGTAGCGCCATAGTCCGAGCAACGCCAGGGTGACAAGCTATCTTGCTGGCGTGGGACCACTGAAGGACAGCAGAACGGACCGACTCAGGCACGAACAACCGACCGGGTGGACCGTTACCGGGACCGGGCTGCGTCCGAAGGGCCGCCATCACATCCTCCTCAATCCTCCATGTAACGGCTCCCACGACAAGGTTCTGGGGAAGAATCATCTCAGTCTTGGCCCCACTCATCCGTCTTGGAGAACATCCGGGACAAGGCGTCCGCTTTGCCGTTCTTCGACCCAGGTCGGAACGTCAGGGAAAAATTGAAACGTCCAAAAAACAACGCCCACCTGGCCTGACGGGAGTTGAGACGTTTAGCCGATTGCACGTAAGCCAGATTCTTGTGGTCCGTCCAGACCACAAACGGTTGCTCCGCTCCCTCCAACCAGTGACGCCACTCCTCCAAGGCAAGCTTCACAGCGAGAAGCTCCCGGTTACCCACATCGTAGTTTCTCTCAGCTGGTGAAAGACGACAAGAGTAGAATGCGCAGGGATGGAGTTTACCGTCAGTGGAGCTACGCTGGGAAAGGATGGCGCCCACCCCCACATCAGACGCGTCCACCTCAACAACAAACTGACGGGAAGTGTCAGGTTGAGAGAGAATCGGGGCGTTGGTGAATCGGCTCTTCAAGTCCAGAAATGCTCGGTCTGCCTCAGGAGTCCAACAGAAATTCCTGGTACAAGACGTCAAGGCAGTAAGAGGAGCGGCCACCCGGCTGTAATCCCGGATAAACCTCCGATAGAAGTTCGCAAATCCCAGGAATCTCTGGAGCTGCAATCTCGTACCGGGCTGGCCCCAATCCCGAACCGCCCGAACCTTCTCTTGGTCCATCTTGATCTCTCCCCTGGAGATGATGTACCCGAGGAAGGACGTAGTGTGGGCGTGAAAATCACACTTCTCAGCCTTCACGAACAGACGGTTCTCCAATAACCGCTGCAGGACCTGCTTGACATGCTGGACGTGGCTAGAAAGCTCCCTCGAGAAGATGAGGATATCATCCAGGTAAACGAACACAAAAATACCAATCATATCTCTCAGCACGTCATTCACCATACTTTGGAACACAGCAGGAGCGTTGGTCAGTCCAAACGGCATCACCTGGTACTCGAAATGTCCCATAGGTGTATTGAACCCAGTCAACCACTCGTCCCCCTCTTTGATCCGAACCAAATGATAAGCATTGCGTAGGTCAAGCTTCGTAAACACCGTAGCACCCTGTAATGAGTCGAACGCAGAGCTCATCAAGGGCAGGGGATACTTGTTTTTGACCGTAATATCATTCAAACCCCGATAATCAATACACGGTCGAAGTGAGCCATCCTTCTTGCTCACAAAAAAGAATCCTGCTCCCAGGGGTGATGACGAGGGGCGAATGAGACCTGCAGCTAGAGACTCCTTGATGCAGGTCTCCAAGGCCTCACGCTCAGGTCGAGAGATACTGTATAATCGTCCCTTGGGAAAGGCAGCTCCAGGGAACAGCTTAATCGCACAGTCATAAGGTCGGTGGGGAGGAAGTGACAGAGCCTTCTGCTTACTGAATACTTCACCCAAATCGTGATATATTTCTGGAACCAGGGACAAATCAGGGGGAGCAGACTCACTGCTCTGACTGGGGATAGCATGAGAACAGGCAGTCCTAAGGCAGTTAGCATGACACTCAATGCTCCAACTAGTTACCCTACCCGTCACCCAATCAACCGAGGGATTGTGTTCTCTCAGCCAGGGGTAACCAAGAACCAGGGGAACATGGGGCGAGGACAAAATGAAGAAGGAGATAACCTCTGAATGATTCCCCGACAACAACATCTTAACCGGTTCAGTCCTCATAGTGATCCGTGCCAGACTACTGCCGTTCAGAGTGGTAGCTTCAATGGCTTTCGGCAATTGCTCCTTGGAAAGCCCCAGCTGTTCCACCAAATCGGCATCAATAAAGCTGCCATCGGCACCTGAATCGATAAAAGCGTTCATCGCTAAACTCTGATTCTTATTCATGAGGGTCGCAGGAAAACAGGGTCTGACAGGGTTCTTGAGAGGTTGAAACTGGCTCGCTAAAAGACCTCCCAAAACTAGCGAGCCGGGCAGTTTAACGGGCGCTGAGGACAAGCGGAGATGTAATGTCCCGAGCTACCACAGTAGAGGCAGCTGTTGGTCTCACGTCTACGTTGGCGCTCCACCTTAGTTAACCCGTGTCGCCCTATAAGCATGGGTTCAGGATCTGACGGCAAGACCCCTCCACTAATCCTGTGTGGGGAATAATGATCAACACGTTCTGGTCCATTTCCTGACCCGAATGGTAACCGAGTCTCAGATTGATTAGACGGACACCACTGCTTCTCCCTCCTTCTCTCTCGGACTCTATTATCTACCCGAATAGCTAAGGTGACCAAACTGTCTAGGTCACTAGGCTCTGGATAGGAGATCAGCTCGTCCTTGAGTTGCTCCGACAACCCCTGGTAAAAAGCCGCTTGTAGTGATTCCTCATTCCAACCACTCTCCACAGCCAATGTCCTGAATTCAATCACAAAGTCTGCCACACTGCGAGCTCCTTGGCGAAGAGAGAACAAACGTTTAGCTGCGTCCTTACCTCGGACTGGATGGTCAAAAAGCTTGAAACCCTGGTATGACGTCATGCAGGTGTCCCGTCGTTCCCAAACGGCTGAAGCCCATTCCAGAGCTCTACCACGCAGCAGCTCAATAACAAAAGCTATCCTAGCCTTATCTGTGGCGTAAGAGTAGGGCTGCAGATCAAAAACTAACCCACACTGCAAAAGAAATGAACGGCATCCTCCCAAATCTCCCTCGTACTTATCCGGTGTCGGAACCTTGGGCTCACGGAAGGAACCCGCTCCCGAATCGGCAGGTGATATGGGTGAAACAGGTGGTGGATGATCCGCCGGCAAACTGAGCTGATCCTGGATACTCGTTAAGCTAGCCGATAAGTTCCGGATTGAACCCGCTATCTCGTGTAGCGCCGTGTTGTGTTGTCCCAACATCTTATCCTGCTGGGTAATAGCATGGCAAACGGAGTCCAGGTCCGCTGGGTTCATCGCTGGCCGGATCGTTCTGTCAGGGTTTACCAAAATTGGACCAAGAAGCAGACCAGGACAAGGTGAGTATGAAGATGGTGAGTATTTATTAATAAATGAGAACGTGGAGGTAGATAGTTCCAGGTGGCGGAGCGGGCAGCGGAGGTGTGTTGATGGGAGTGGATAGGCAGATCCAAGGGATAACCAAAAACTGGCGACGAGCAGACAGGGATGGGATATGGGTTCCAGGTGAATGGCTGTAGACAGAACAAACGGAGGTAAGTTAAAGGCAAGCAAGACGTACAAAACAACAAAACAAAACAAAACAAACTCTATCAACTGGAGGCTGGTTCGTGGGCACAACATACTGTTCATGGCTAACGATCCGGCAGGGAATGGATGTCAGGTCCGGGCTTAAGAAGAGGAGAGATGATGATCAGGACCAGGTGTGCAGATAGCTGATGGGATACAGGTGCGGGTAATCAGAACTCTCCCAACTGGCTACATTGCCCGGCAACCAGACAGGGTGCGTTCCAGGACGCCGGAAAAAACACTCCAGGACAGAACACAGGCAAAAAACCGACTCAGGAAACGGGATTCGTGACATGAGGTCTAGCATTGTCTTGCATTAGGAGGTACCCAGGGCCAACCGCACCAGCATATGGTCTCACAAGGGGTCTGAGGATCTCATCTCGGTACCTAATGGCAGTCAGGCTACCTCTGGCGAGCACATGGAGGGCTGTGCGGCCCCCCAAAGAAATGCCACCCCACACCATGACTGACCCACCGCCAAACCGGTCATGCTGGAGGATGTTGCAGGCAGCAGAACGTTCTCCACGGCGTCTCCAGACTCTGTCACGTCTGTCACGTGCTCAGTGTGAACCTGCTTTCATCTGTGAAGAGCACAGGGCGCCAGTGGCGAATTTGCCAATCTTGGTGTTCTCTGGCAAATGCCAAACGTCCTGCACGGTGTTGGGCTGTAAGCACAACCCCCACCTGTGGACGTCGGGCCCTCATACCACCCTCATGGAGTCTGTTTCTGACCGTTTGAGCAGACACATGCACATTTGTGGCCTGCTGGAGGTCATTTTGCAGGGCTCTGGCAGTGCTCCTCCTGATCCTCCTTGCACAAAGGCGGAGGTAGCGGTCCTGCTGCTGGGTTGTTGCCCTCCTACGGCCTCCTCCACGTCTCCTGATGTACTGGCCTGTCTCCTGGTAGCGCCTCCATGCTCTGGACACTACGCTGACAGACACAGCAAACCTTCTTGCCACAGCTCACATTGATGTGCCATCCTGGATGAGCTGCACTACCTGAGCCACTTGTGTGGGTTGTAGACACCATCTCATGCTACCACTAGAGTGAAAGCACCGCCAGCATTCAAAAGTGACCAAAACATCAGCCAGGAAGCATAGGAACTGAGAAGTGGTCTGTGGTCACCACCTGCAGAACCACTCCTTTATTGGGGGTGTCTTGCTAATTGCCTATAATTTCCACCTGTTGTCTATTCCATTTGCACAACAGCATGTGAAATGTATTGTCAATCAGTGTTGCTTCCTAAGTGGACAGTTTGATTTCACAGAAGTGTGATTGACTTGGAGTTACATTGTGTTGTTTAAGTGTTCCCTTTATTTTTTTGGGCAGTGTATATTTCTCCCATGGGCAAAGAAATTCAAAAGGGGTGATGGTTTTAATTAACAATCATTTTGATCCAAATGTGCAAATTGTCCAAACAAATCCTCAAGGTAGATGGATTATTTTAAATATGTTATTGGACAATTAACAGATATGGCTTATTAACCTATACGGTCCAAATAATGATGATCCAAGCTTCTTTGAAAATATATATAAGAATTTATCAACTCTACAAGCAACACTAGACTCTATTATTATGGTGGGAGATTTTAATACGGTCTTAAATACCTCTATGGACCGGAAAGGAAATCACACTACAAACTATCACCCTCAGGGACTTAAGGAAATCATGAATGTCATGGATATATTGGAATTAGTGGATACATGGAGACTTAAATACCCTGACCTAGTGAGATATACATGGCGGAGGCTTAATCTAGCTAGTCATCTTGACTACTTTCTTATGCCATTCTCTCTGGCACCAAAAGTTTTAAAAAATTTGATAGGGGACAGAATCGGTCGGATCATCACATAATTGGCATATATATTACTCTTACAGAATTTCCACGTGGGCGAGGATATTGGAAATTTAATCAAAGCCTACTAGTGTCACGTTCCTGACCTGTTTTCTGTTAGTTTTGTATGTGTTAGTTGGTCAGGACGTGAGTTTGGGTGGGCAGTCTATGTTTTGTGTTTCTATGTTGGTTTAATGGTGACCTGATATGGCTCTCAATTAGAGGCAGGTGGTTTTCATTTCCTCTGATTGAGAGCCATATTAAGGTAGGTGTTTTCACATTGATTGTTGTGGGTGGTTGTCTCCTGTGTCAGTGTCTGTATGTTACGCCACACGGGACTGTTTCGGTATCGTTCGTTCGTTCGTTTTGTATGTAGTCTGTTTCCTGTTCATGCGTTCTTCACGTTATATGTAAGTTCGTGTCCAGGTCTGTCTACATCGTTTATTTGTTTTGTAGTTTATCAAGTGTATTTTGTTTCGTCTTCGTCTTGTTTAATAAATCATTATGTCACATAACCACGCTGCATTTTGGTCGAATCACTACTCCTCCTCTTCGTATGAAGAGGAGGAGGAATGCCGTTACAACTAGATGATAAATTATTTAGAACTAGGACAGAAGAATTTATAAATGCTACCAAAAAAATGTACCAGTAGTGAAATCATTATTACTGAAACAGGACCCAAGTGGTATATATAAAGATCCAGTCCATTAAAACAATTGGAGACCTCTTACACTTTAGTGTTGTGATGCAAAAATCCTAGCAAAATACTTGGCCCATAGAATTAAAAAGGTTTTTTACATGGACGATACATTGGAGATAATATAAGACAAGTACTGGAAACAATAGAATACTATGAAATATCGGGCACACCGGGTCTGGTTTTCATAGCTGATTTTCAAAAGACTTTTGATAAAGTACGACTGGAGTTTATATATAAATGCTTAGAATATTTAAATTTTGGGGAATCTCTTATAAAATGGGTTAAAGTTATGTATAGTAACCCTAGGTGTAAAATAGAAAATAATGGCTACATCTCAGAAAGTTTTAAACTATCTAGAGGAGTAAAACAAGGTTGTCCACTATCAGCATATCTATTTATTATTGCCATCGAAATGTTAGCTGTTAAGATTAGATCAAACAATAATATTAAGGGATTAGAAGTCCATGGCTTAAAAACGAATGTCACGTTCCTGACCTGTTTTCTCTTGTTTTTGTATGTGTTTAGTTGGTCAGGGCGTGAGTTGGGGTGGGCATTCTATGTATTGTGTTTCTATGTTGGGTTTAATGTGTTGCCTGATATGGTTCTCAATTAGAGGCAGGTGTTTGACGTTTCCTCTGATTGAGAACCATATTAAGGTAGGCTGTTCTCACTGTTTGTTTGTGGGTGATTGTCTTCCGTGTTTGTATGTATGTCCGTACCACACGGGACTGTAGCGTTTGTTTGTAGTCTGTACCTGTTCGTGCGTTCTTCGTGTATTTGTAAGTTCTCATGTTTTAGGTCAGTCTACGTCGTTTATTTGTTTTGTAGTTTGTTTAAGAGTTTTCGTGTTTCGTCGTTCTGTTAATAAATATTCATTATGTCTTCATCACCCGCTGCGCCTTGGTCCGCTCATTCACCACAAGACGACCGTTACAGAATCACCCACCAACAAAGGATCAAGCAGCGGTGTAACGGGAGAAAGCAACAGCGCACGAAGGAGGAATGGACATGGGAGGATGTTTTGGACGGCAAGGGTTGCTACGCATGGGAGGAGATCCTGGCTGGAAAGGATCGCCTCCCATGGGAACAGCTGGAGGCGATTAGGAGAGCAGAGGCAACCGGAGAGAGGAACCGGCGTTATGAGGGTACGCGACTAGCACGGAAGCCTGTGAGTCAAGCCCAAATATTTCTTGGGGGGAGGCTACAAGGGAGTGTGGCGAAGTCATGTAGGAGACCTGCGCCAACTCCCCGAGCTTACCGTGGAGAGCGAGAGTACGGGCAGACACCGTGTTACGCAGTAGAGCGCATGGTGTCTCCTGTACGTGTGCATAGCCCGGTGTGGTACATACCAGCTCCTCGTATCGGCCGGGCTAGATTGAGTATTGAGCCAGGTGCCATGAAGCCGGCTCAACGCGTCTGGTCTCCAGTGCGTCTCCTCGGGCCGGCTTGCATGGCACCAGCCTTACGCATGGTGTCCCCGGTTCGCCTACATAGCCCGGTGCGGGTTATTCCACCTCCCCGCACTGGTCGGGCGACGGGGAGCATACAACCAGGTAAGGTTGGGCAGGCTCAGTGCTCAAGGGAGCCAGTACGCCTGCACGGTCCGGTATTTCCGGCGCCACCTCCCCGCCCCAGCCCAGTACCACTAGTGCCTACACCACGCACCAAGCCTCCTGTGCGTCTCCAGAGTCCTGTGCATCCTGTTGCTGCTCCCCGCACTAGCCCTGAGATGCGTGTCCCCAGCCCAGTACCACCAGTTCCGGCACCACGCACTAGGCCTAATGTGCGTCTCCAGGGTCCAGTATGCCCTGTTCCTTCTCCCCGCACTAGCCCTGAGATGCGTGTCCCCAGCCCGGTACCACCAGTTCCGGCACCACGCACTAGGCCTAATGTGCGTCTCCAGGGTCCAGTATGCCCTGTTCCTTCTCCCCGCACTAGCCTTCAGGTGCGTGTCCCCAGCCCGGTACCACCAGTTCCGGCACCACGCACCAGGCCTACAGTGCGCCTCAGCCGGCCAGAGTCTGCCGTCTGCCCAACGCCGTCTGAGCTGTCCGTCTGCCAAGCGCCGCCTGAACTGCCCGTCAGTCCTGAGCCTTCAAAGCCGCCCGTCTGCCCTGAGCCTTCAAAGCCGCCCGTCTGCACTGAGCCTTCAAAGCCGCCCGTCTGTCCTGAACCTTCAGAGCCGTCTGCCAGACAGGAGCCGCTAGAGCCGTCCGCCAGACAGGAGCCGCTAGAGCCGTCCGCCAGACAGGAGCCGCTAGAGCCTTCCGCCAGACAGGAGCCGCTAGAGCCTTCCACCAGACAGGAGCCGCTAGAGCCTTCCGCCAGACAGGAGCAGCCAGAGCCTTCCGCCAGACAGGAGCAGCCAGAGCCTTCCGCCAGACAGGAGCAGCCAGAGCCTTCCGCCAGACAGGAGCAGCCAGAGCCTTCCGTCAGACAGGAGCAGCCAGAGCCGCCAGCCAGCCATGAGCAGCCAGAGCCGCCAGCCAGCCATGAGCAGCCAGAGCCGTCAGCCAGCCATGACCAGCCAGAGCTGTCAGCCAGCCATGACCAGCCAGAGCCGTCAGCCAGCCATGACCAGCCAGAGCCGTCAGCCAGCCATGACCAGCCAGAGCCGTCAGCCAGCCATGACCAGCCAGAGCCGTCAGCCAGCCATGACCAGCCAGAGTCGTCAGCCAGCCATGACCAGCCAGAGCCGTCAGCCAGCCATGACCAGCCAGAGCCGTCAGCCAGCCATGACCAGCCAGAGCCGTCAGCCAGCCATGACCAGCCAGAGCCTTCAGCCAGCCATGACCAGCCAGAGCCGTCAGCCAGCCATGACCAGCCAGAGCCGTCAGCCAGTCCGGAGCTGCCAGAGCCGTCAGCCAGTCCGGAGCTGCCAGAGATGTCAGCCAGTCCGGAGCTGCCGTCCCTCAGTCCGGAGCTGCCGTCCCTCAGTCCGGAGCTGCCGTCCCTCAGTCCGGAGCTGCCGTCCCTCAGTCCGGAGCTGCCCCTTAGTCCGGAGTTTCCCCTCATTCCGGTGCTGCCCCTTAGTCCGGTGCTGCCCCTTAGTCCAGTGGGGTTAATTTGGAGGGTGGTCATTGGGAGGAGGCTACAAAAGCGGGGATTGACTATGGTGGGATGGGGACCACGCCCAGAGCCTGAGCCGCCACCGTGGACAGATGCCCACCCAGACCCTCCCCTAGACTTTTGGTGGTGCGCCCGGAGTTCGCACCTTGAGGGGGGGGGGGTTATGTCACGTTCCTGACCTGTTTTCTCTTGTTTTTGTATGTGTTTAGTTGGTCAGGGCGTGAGTTGGGGTGGGCATTCTATGTATTGTGTTTCTATGTTGGGTTTAATGTGTTGCCTGATATGGTTCTCAATTAGAGGCAGGTGTTTGACGTTTCCTCTGATTGAGAACCATATTAAGGTAGGCTGTTCTCACTGTTTGTTTGTGGGTGATTGTCTTCCGTGTCTGTATGTATGTTCGTACCACACGGGACTGTAGCGTTTGTTTGTAGTCTGTACCTGTTCGTGCGTTCTTCGTGTATTTGTAAGTTCTCATGTTTTAGGTCAGTCTACGTCGTTTATTTGTTTTGTAGTTTGTTTAAGAGTTTTCGTGTTTCGTCGTTCTGTTAATAAATATTCATTATGTCTTCATCACCCGCTGCGCCTTGGTCCGCTCATTCACCACAAGACGACCGTTACAACGAAGGTGTCATTGTACGCTGATGATTCATGTTTTCTTTTAAAACCACAATTAGAGTCTCTCCACAGCCTCATAGAGGCTTTTTTTTTTGCTATCCTCTCTGGAATAAAACCAAATTATGATAAGTGTACTATATTACGTATTGGATCACTAAAAAATGCTAATTTTACATTACCATGTAGTTTACCAATTAAATGGTCTGACTGAGATGTGGACATACTCGCTATACAAATCCCAAAAGAAAGAAATGATCTCACTCCAATAATGTTTTATGGAAAGTTAGCAAAAATAGATAAGATCTTGTTACCATGGAAAGGAAAATACCTGTCTATTTGTGGAAAAATCACCCTGATTAACTCTTTAGTCATATCACAGTTTACCTATTTGCTTATGGTTTTGCCTACACCTAGTGACCTGCTTTTTAAATTATATGAACAAAAAATATTCAATTTTATTTGGAACGGCAAGCCAAATTAAATTAAAAGGGCCTATTTATTTAACGAATATGAATTCGGAGGGCAGAAATGATTAAATATTAAAGCCTTAGACCTCTCACTAGACCTCTCAATCAGTCATACAAAAGTTATACTTAAATCCAAACTGGTTCTCTAGTAAATTGGTACGAATGTCTCATCCTATGTTCAAGAAGGGCCTTTTTCCCTTTATTCAGATTACACCTGCTCACTTTCGGTTGTTTGAAAAGGAAATAATCTCCAAAATATCTTTATTTTTTAAACAAGCCTTAGAAAGTTGGTTGCAATTTCAGTTTAATCCACCTGAAAAGACAGAACAAATAATACAACAAATATTGTGGTTAAATTGAAATATACTAATTGATTAAAAAAAATGTATTTTTCTAAGAAATTTTTAAAAAAGGTATAATTTTAGTGAATGATATCATAAATAGGACTGGTGGAGTTATGTCACACATGCAGCTAACACAGACATATGGAAATGTCTGCTCTACCCAAAATTACAACCAATTAATTGCAGCATTACCACAAAAATGGAAGAGGCAAGTAGAAGGTGGATGGACATCAGAAATAGAGGAAGGACTAAGAACAAACAAGAGAGAACTATTGTAAAGTAGACTGTTTCTGTAAAATGTGTATAAAATGTATAAATTGAAGGTAAAAGCCGAAGTGTTTATTAGTTTACTCCAATTGGGGGATCGGTGGTAGGGTTTGCGGGGAATAATAATGAAGGTATATCCTTTAAAGAAGTATGTATGTCTATATAGGTATGTGTATGTATATATGTGTATATGTATGCATGCGTGTATGGATATACATATTTACCCCAAAAATATATGGGAGATTGGAAATTATGCAGACAATTACATTGATGGAAGCAACATTCTTTCCGCAATATTAAGCTGATCTTGTTTTTTTTAAACAGGAAGTATGCCCAGTAAGGGCCTAATGTAACAGGAAGTATGCCCAGTAAGGGCCTAACGTAACAGGAAGTATGCCCAGTAAGGGCCTAATGTAACAGGAAGTATGCCCAGTAAGGGCCTAATGTAACAGGAAGTATGCCCAGTAAGGGCCTAACGTAACAGGAAGTATGCCCAGTAAGGGCCTAATGTAACAGGAAGTATGCCCAGTAAGGGCCTAACGTAACAGGAAGTATGCCCAGTAAGAGCCTAATGTAACAGGAAGTATGCCCAGTAAGGGCCTAACGTAACAGGAAGTATGCCCAGTAAGGGCCTAATGTAACAGGCAGTATGCCCAGTAAGGGCCTGATGTAACAGGCAGTATGCCTAGTAAGGGCCTGATGTAACAGGCAGTCTGCCCAGTAAGGGACTAATGTAACAGGCTGTATGCCCAGTAAGGGCCTGATGTAACAGGCCGTATGCCCAGTAAGGGCCTAACGTAAGAGGCAGTATGCACAGTAAGGGCCTGATGTAACAGGCAGTCTGCCCAGTAAGGGCCTGATGTAACAGGCAGTATGCCCAGTAAAGGCCTGATGTAACAGGTAGTGTGCACAGTAAGGGCCTGATGTAACAGGCAGAATGCCCAGTAAAGGACTGATGTAACAGGTAGTGTGCCCAGGAAGGGCCTAATACAACAGGTAGTATGCCCAGTAAGGGCCTAATATAATAGGTAGTATGCCCAGTAAGGGCCTAATATAACAGGTAGTATGCCCAGTAAGGGCATAATATAACAGGTAGTATGCCCAGTAAGGGCCTCATGTAACAGGTAGTATGCTCAGTAAGGGCCTCATATAACAGGCAGTATGCCCAGTAAGGGCCTCATGTAACAGGTAGTATGCCCAGTAAGGGCCTCATGTAACAGGTAGTATGCTCAGTAAGGGCCTCATATAACAGGCAGTATGCCCAGTAAGGGCCTCATGTAACAGGTAGTATGCCCAGTAAGGGCCTTATATAACAAGCAGTATGCCCAGTAAGGGCCTATGCTTCACTCTGTACATCACGTTGCCTGCCTCTGCCTCTCTGAGTCTGCCACACCCTGCCTGCAGAAATTCAATCTGACTTCATTATTCTGACAGCTAGACTTATTAATTATGCCTCAAGCAGCATATCTTCCCAGGCCACACAAAGCCTTCTTTTGAATGTTACCAAGTGATTTGTGGTGTGATGCTTCTCTATATTAAAGATGTGCATGTTTAAGAAAGAGGGGGAGGGAGGATGTGGTGGTTGTGGTGGTGGTGGTGGTGGTGGTGGTGGTGGTGGTTGTGGTGGTTGTGGTGGTTGTGTGTGTGTGTGTGTGTGTGTGTGTGTGTGTGTGTGTGTGTGTGTGTGTGTGTGTGTGTGTGTGTGTGTGTGTGTGTGTGTGTGTGTGTGTGTGTGTGTGTGTGTGTGTGTGTGTGTGTAACACCACAGAGCTGTACGGGCTGATTATGAACTTTACAGGTTCCCTGGGGATCTGAACAGACTCAGCTAGGACTTTTTACTGATTGTCGGTGAAGATTTGTTAATTTTGCATTTCTTACATTTGAAATCAGCAGCAATCACCCATAATTTGAAGAGACTGTTCTGCACTAGGATGTTTACGCATAGTAGTTGTTGGAAACGTGTTGGAAAGGGACAAGTGAAAAGGAAATATCGGAGCCAACACAGTACATTTGGGGTCTGTGTGTCTTTAGAAATAGCAGCCATGTTTGTCCTGTTCTCTTATTTTGTCGCCCAGCCTCCCTGTTTCCTCTCAGTGTCACTGGCCTGCAGTAAGAGCTCCTTTACCCAAGGTCAAACATTTTACTATTCGATCGATGGCCAGCGACTTACAAATCATATGTATTGATCAACGTAATCATCAGGTCGAATGTAGGGTAAACAGTAAAATCATATGCACTTAGGCTTAATAGCTCACATTAAAGCAATTATGTGTGCAAACTACGACTGTCTAACCTTAACATATTATGCGGCTGAGCCCCAATACGTCTTTTAGGGTTTTCTGTCCGTGTGATTCTGACCGTAAATCAGAGTTTTACTCCCTATCGACTGGTGCAGGTGGAAGGCTTGGGGCTGGTGTAATGGGACGCTGAGACTGAAACCCACATTGCCCTCTGGGTAAAACTGCTCTATGACATAATGTGTCAGTGATTTTTATATGTGTGTCAATACTGAATGTATTTACTAATGACAGTGAAGCGGGAGGTGTAGTGGGCGACCTGCTAATGAACACAGTGCATTTGGAAGAGTCAGTCCACAGGTCAAGGACTGGAGGTAGAGAGAAAGAAAGAGAGGGGAGAGAGAGAGAGCAGAGAGAGAGAGAAGGGGGGTAGAGCGGAGAGAGAGGGGGGGGCGGAGAGAGAGGGGGGCCGGGAGAGAGGGGAGAGAGAGAAGGGGGGTAGAGAGGAGAGAGAGGGGGGGCGGAGAGAGAGGAGCGAGAGAGAAGTGGTGTAGAGAGGAGAGAGAGGGGGGGCGGAGAGAGAGGAGAGAGAGAGATGGGGGGGTAGAAAGGAGAGAGAGAAGGGGAACGATCGTCCCCTGCGTGGTAATAAATGTGTGTTCCCATCTGACACTGTCACGGCCGTCGTCGGAAGGAGACCAAGGTGCAGCGTGGTGATCATACATTTTCTTTTATTATAGTAAATGTCGCCAACAAAACAAGAAAACAAAGAAACGACCGTAAAGCTTAACAGGGCATTAGTGCCACTAACAAAGATAACTAACACAAACACCAAAGGATAAAAGGCTGCCTAAGTATGACTCCCAATCAGAGACAACGATATATAACTGTCCCTGATTGAGAACCATACCCGGCCAAAACATAGAAATACAAAACATAGAAATAAAGAACATAGAATGCCCACCCAAATCACAGCCTGACCAAACCAAATAGAGACATAAAAAGGCTCTCTAAGGTCAGGGCGTGACAGTACCTCCCCCCCACCCCCCACCCCCCACCCCAAAGGTGCGGACTCTGGCCGCAAAACCTGAACCTATAGGGGAGGGTCCGGGTGGGCATCTGTCTGCAGTGGCGGCTCTGGTGCGCTCCACCTCTGGCTCACCCCACTTTGGTGGCGCCTCTTGTGCGGGGACCCTCGTCGCCGACCCCGGACTGGGGACCTTCTCCGCAGGCCCCGGACTGGGGATCCTCGTTGCAGGCCCCGGACTGGGGACCCTCGCTGCAGGCCCCGGACTGGGGACCCTCGCTGCAGGCCCCGGACTGGGGACCGTCGCTGGAGGCCCCGGACTGGGGATCATCGCTGGAGGCTCCAGACTGGGGACCCTCGGTGCAGGCCCCGGACTGGGGACCCTCGCTGCAGGCCCCGGACTGGAGGCCGTCGATGGAGGCTCCGGACTGGAGGCTGTCATTGGAGGCTCCGGACTGGAGACCGTCGCTGGAGGCTCCGGACTGGAGACCGTCGCTGGAGGCTCCGGACTGGAGGCCGTTGCTGGAGGCCCCGGACTGGAGGCCGTCGTTGGAGGCTTCGTGCCATGACTCATCACTGGAGGCTTCGTGCCATGGATCATCACTGGAGGCTTCGTGGCATGGATCATCACTGGAGGCTTCGTGCCATGGATCATCACTGGAGACTTCGTGCCATGGATCATCACTGGAGGCTTCGTGCCATTGATCATCACTGGAAGCTTCGTGCCATGGATCATCACTGGGCCGTGGAGACGCACTGGAGGTCTGGAGAGCAGAGCTGGCACAACCCGTCCTGGCTGGATGCTCACCCTAGCCCGGCAACTGCGGTGCGTTGGCACAGGACGCACTGGGCTGTGAGAGCGCACCGGAGACACTATGCGTAGAGCCGGCACAGGATAAACTGGGCCGAGGAGGCGCACTGGAGGTCTGGAGCGTAGAGCTGGCACCACCCTTCCTGGCTGGATGCTCACCCTAGCCCGGCAACTGCGGGGTGCTGGCACAGGACGTACTGGGCTGTGTACACGCACCGGAGACACAGTGCGCAGAGCCGGCGCAGGATATCCTGGACCGAAGAGACACACTGGAGGCCAGACGTGCTGAGCCGGCACCATCCGTCCTGGCTGGATGCCCACTCTAGCCCGGCCGATGCGGGGAGCTGGAATATAGCGCACCGGGCTATGAGTGCGCACTGGAGACACACTGCGCAGAGCCGCATAACATGGGGCCTGACTAGTCACACTCTCCCCAGGGTAAGCACGAGGAGTTGGCTCAGGTCTCCAACCTGACTCAGCCAATCTCCTCGTGTGCCCCCCCCAAAAAAACTTTTGGGAGTGGCTTCTCGGGCTTCCGTGCTAGCCGTGTCCCCTCGTAACGCTGGGCCCCCTTTCTAGCTGCCTCCGCCTTCCTAGCTGCTTCCACCTGTTCCCATGGGAGGCGATCCCTTCCGGCCAGGATCTCCTCCCACGTCCAGGATCCTTTGTCCTTCAGGATGTCCTCCCAGGTCCAGTCCTCCTTACCACGCTGCTTGGTCCGTTTGTGGTGGGTAGTTCTGTCACGGCCGTCGTCGGAAGGAGACCAAGGTGCAGCGTGGTGAGCGTACTTTTTCTTTTATTATAGTAAATGTCGCCAACAAAACAAGAAAACAAAGAAACGACCGTGAAGCTTAACAGGGCAGTACTGAGGTACTGTAATTTGTGTGAAGTAAAAACAAATAATATATTTTTTTGTTTTAGCGATATTAAATTCCTCTATCATTGTTTTCAGTGATGTATCTGTCTTGATCTTGAACAAACCACAGACGAATTGAAAAGAAGTCATTGCCAGTAAATTCACTTCAAGTTCAAGTTTGTTTAATTGTCTTTTACACATAATATACTGTACATGGAGTACACAGTGCAATGAAATGCTGACTTGCAGGTACGTTTCACATGCAGCAGGCAGTGTTCTGTTGCTAATTTAAGGTAGTTTCTATGCAGCTCTGCTCTGTGTTTGTGCAGTAACTGAGCTAAATATGAAAGTGATGACAGCCACTGGCTGCAGGTACTGTGTATGAACCCACACACCCCCCCACACAGGCCAGCACCCAGAGCGCTCAGAGGATTAGGACTACTGTGCTACTGTGGTAAATTATATGCAAGTAACACTCTTATTAGAATTCCACAGGGATGTATTTTCTGGTTGGAACTAGATATTATAACTTAACGATATTCTTAGAGGAATTACATTTTGAATTGCAAACTATTGAGCATTGCTACAACCATTGCATAATATATAGAGCTGGGATTTGTTTTTCATTTGAGAAAAATAGTGTGGACGATCTCAATCATATTCAATCGTAGGTGATAAAACGACTATCTTTGATGAAAAGATCAAGTTCAGCAAAGCCTGATAGAAGAGGTATTCCATTTTGACTGCTCCCATTCAAATGCATGCTGTATAATGAACTGGGTTCGACTATATGCACATTTGTTAAAGAGTTTAAATGGATTGTGGAGCAAAACATTTGCTCAGAAAGTTTATTTTTAAAGCTATTTCTCAGTCTGATGATTCAATCGTTTGTTTAATAACCACTTTCCGCCTCTCCCTTTTTATCCCAAATAATGATGAAACATGCTCATGAAAAATGTATTGGAATATGATCTATCTGCATATGCCGATTGGGTTGCTGAGAGAGAGAGAGAGAGAGAGAGAGAGAGAGAGAGAGAGAGAGAGAGAGAGAGAGAGAGAGAGAGAGAGAGAGAGAGAGAGAGAGAGAGAGAGAGAGAGAGAGAGAGAGAGAGAGAGAGAGAGAGAGAGAATATCAGGCACTCAGTGCTGCAGAGAGAATTTTAATTTCTCCTTTTGACAAATCTATTTCATCTCCTCCATGCATCTCAGTAAATGAGATTATCACAATCATACAGCCCCGCCTATCCCTTCTTCAACCACTGTCAAAGGGAATGACGGAGTGCATGAAGGATATTAATATTTAAAGGAATGTAAGTGTTAACGTTTAATGTTGAACATATTTTAAGCATAACTATGTTGAGTAGGCCTCTGACTATTGTGAGGAGTTTATGTCAATCATAAGAAAGAATTAAATTTTACTGTAATATGGATTTCCTGCACAATATACTGCTATACTTCATCCATCACTGTTATGATAATTCATAGTATACTGTTAAGGAAAACCTTGCATGCAAGTAGAATATGTATTCTAGAAAGAGAGAGAGCTTTCGCAGAATTCTTATGTCATCAAGCCTGCTCATTATCTAATGCTACATCCCATGCGATCTAGATACCATACAGCATTGGATCATAATTGCTTTTATCAGTTTATTGTGTGAATGGAAGCCCTTTGATGTATTTAAGAGACCAACCTAATGAATCTGTGAATGCAGAAACAGGCCTATCGGGGGATATCTGCGAAAGCTCCAAGGGAGGATCTGCAGTGCATAGAAACAATGCATTCTTTAGTGTTCCCGGCGATGGTGAACAAGTGAGGACTTAATCAAGCACAATTGCCCAAAGAGCAAGAGGGGAGAAAGGCATGTGGAGTAATCAAGTGTAAACATCTATACAATGTCGAACTGAGAGACAGAGGGATGTATTGCCTTGGAGTTATGAGAGAGGGGTGTATGGAGGAGGTACAGGGGGATAGACGGGGGCTTATTTAGCAAATATGCAGAAGTGATTTTGACCCCATGGCGACCACTCTTCTACCCCTGCTACCCCCCCTACACCCACCATTGTGTGTGTGTGTGTGTGTGTGTGTGTGTGTGTGTGTGTGTGTGTGTGTGTGTGTGTGTGTGTGTGTGTGTGTGTGTGTGTGTGTGTGTGTGTGTGTGTGTGTGTGTGTGTGTGTGTGTGTGAACACAATAATGGCTTATTCCTACGCTAGCCTCATTCAATTCACAAAAAGGTGATTGTTTCCTCAATAGTTTGTGTTCATGTTGATTTTTAATTAATTATTTGCTGGTTTTGTTGCTCACTCACTGGTTTTTTCTTCTTTCGAGGGCTAAAGCGGGGAGGGGTTACAGAGAAAGAAATAGGGAGAGAGAGAGAGGGTGGAGGGGTGGCGTTGTTGGATCTGGTTACTGCTGGCTTTTCCCACAAAGTGATCAGAGCCTGAAAGTTGAGAGCATGTTCCCTTGCAGCAGGTTTACTCCTGTTTCCAGTTTAACCTCCTATTAAACTGTCCTTTGTGCTCCCAGTCTGCTGGCATTGTCCCAGTTACATTCACATACCTGTCAGGTCACACAGGTTAAGGACTGGGGGGGCGACCAGGGCCAGCACTAAACCATCCCTCTCTTGTCCCTCTCTCTCAGTCGCTCCGGTCTCCCTGACACCATCGGCATGAAAGAGGAAAAAGGGAGAAGTATAAACTACAACAGTTTGATGAGCAGTGGGGCAATAAATTCATTAATCATAATTTTATGCCTCATCAAACTCTTTACCCAGCCCCCTCCACGGGAGTTACACAAATTAGCCAGTGAAAAAGCAGTAATTTTAGTTCAGCTAGGTAAGTGCTTTTTGATTGCCTTCTTGAACAATGCTTCCCTTGACAAGCTAATAAATCAGATGTCTCTAAAAACCTCAAGTGCAGGCTGTGCAGCTAGTGTGAACCACGATGCCACCAATCTCAGCCCCCCAAAACAAAAGGACTGTGTGTGGGACGAGGACTTTGACTACAGCTGAAGCTCTGTCAGGGATTTGTTTTGGAATCATTTTTTCTATATATTTCTCAGACAAAAGGGGTCAGAGCTACAAAGTGACTTGATAACTGAATAAAATACACATTATGTATATGAAGGATGCAGGGCTGGCTTGGATTGGATCAGAATAGTGTCAAGATTGATTGGGATTATGGCCTAATATGATTGAGACCAGAATGTGCAAAATTCAGTTAGTGCATAATCTCCTCACCGGTATTGGTTTATTTTAGCTTCAGCCAGATGCTAAGGCAGGGATGATGCTAACTGTAACCTCCTAGCTTCAGCCTGTGCCAGCTGTGCTGCCGGGTGATGCATAGCTACCAGACCAGGGTTCAAATAGTATTTGAAGTAATTTTACATACCTAAAACCGGTTTGATTGCGCTTGCCTGTTACAATGGAACCAATTGAAAAATCTGAAAATTGCAAACCTTGCCTACCTGCCAATCCAGGCAGGCCAAAGCAAATGCTCAAAAGTTATTAAAATATTTAAAATAGTATTTGAACCCAGGTCTGGTACCTACTGCACTGTACATGTATTGTATTGTACACTCCATCCAGATGGCCGTTTTATATGGGGCCAACAAATCATCCATTTGTCTGGAAACAGCACTGTTATTGAAAATGAGGTCAATCGATTTATTTGAGCCCTGGTATGTTGCTAGCCATGTTTGCTTGTTCCAGGTATTAGCGACTTTGACTGTGGCGTGGTTGGAGGTTTGGGGAGGGAGGGGAGAGAGGGAGTCCTTGGGGTGGGGGCTGTGAGTAGGGAGAGGGGACACAAGGAGGGAGGGAGGGAGATGAGAGGAGGGTGGTCTTTATCTGTATAAAGCCCTGCTCTGATGAGATTACCTATTGGGCCAGGCTGTAGACCACCCTGTTAATTAGGGAACCTCAGCCAACTCTCTCTCCCCCTCTGGCACACAGCCACCACTTGATTTTGGGGAGGCAACACAGCAGCACTGTTATGACGGCATCCATGTTTGCATCAATAATCATCTGCTAATGTCTGAAGCACTCAGGTATCAAGCGAGCGCAACACGAGCAGACACAGACAGGATGGAATGAAACGGATTTCCTTTTCCTTTTTTTGTCCGTGATAGGCACCGTTTGAATTTCAATTTCATTCCCAGACTAATTTATCTGTTGAATGACAATATCCACTACCTGTTCCTGAAAGAGCAGGCAGTCTCAGATTGGTGTGCTCCGTGTTCTGTCGTTTGATTGGACAGCTCCTGTGTTGCATCATCGACGGGCACTCTTCTTAATTGGAATGTAGAGCGTGGTGTCACACAAGGGGACCTGCGTCCCCATCTCCTCATTGTGTTTCAGGGAAGAAGTCTGGTTCAGAGTTCTGACTGAGGACAGCTATGCTGCCGTGTCTCCTCTCCTCTCTCCTCCTCATTAGCGTTCTCTACACACACCACTGAACTGAACGCAGCTGAAAATAACTTGGCAAAAAGCACCACCAGTTTATCTCCATCTTGGGAACTGATCCAATTAAGTAAGTGGCCATTTGCATCCGTCAGGCTACACCAAATCCAGGGGCTGCATCCAAAATGACACCCTATTCCCTAAAATAGTGCACTACTATTGACCAGAGAATAGGGTACAATTTGGGATGCACACCAGAGAAAATGGCTGACTTGGAGCACAACAAAAAGGGCAAGAAGGAAAGAGAGAGGAGTTATGTGCAAGATGGTGGTGTGAGAGAGGAGGGTAAAGTCTCCCAGGTGTGTGTGTGTGTGTGTGTGTGTGTGTGTGTGTGTGTGTGTGTGTGTGTGTTTGTGTGTGTGTGTGTGTGTGTGTGTGTGTGTGTGTGTGTGTGTGTGTGTGTGTGTGTGTGTGTGTGTGTGTTTGTGTGTGCGTGCGTGCGTGCGTGCGCGTATGTATGAGAGAGGAGAGAGGCATCAGACGGAGTGGTCATTAGGACAGATATCTGTGAGGTAATGTGGACCAGATGTTGGACAGAAAGGGATCATTTAAAAAGGGCAAATGTAAATAAACAGTCAGGCAGCGCGGTACCCTCCACCCCTCCTCCTTCTCATCCCCCCTTTCCTGGACCCTCTGAAGTCACTGAAAGAAAACACTTCATCAATCTTCATCAGAGCCATTAATAATGTAATAATATTGGGTCTTATCTGTATAAGAGCTGCTGTGTTGCTTTAAAGGTGTTTCCTCGTGGTTTTATTTACCATTGTTAGACTTGTGATTAGGATTTCCTTTTGAAAAGGTGCTTGAAATAACTGATATATCCCCAAGTGTTTTTTGTGTGTGTTTTTTAGACATAGCTGTTTTGTTCATTAAAATAGAATTACCAGGTATCTTCCAAAATTCTATTTGCCGATACAACTACTAGGTATGCAACCCTCCGCTGTTCCAAACCCTACTGCTATATCAAATCTGCACAAAATCTTCTGAAATACATTATGTACATATATGCACGAATTGAAAGTGAGGTTGGGCTGAACCTGTTGGAAGGAAGGTAGAGAGCTAAAGGCCCATCCTGTGGCTGTGGTGTGTCACTAAAAGTAGCCAGCAGGATGACAAAGTTCAGTGGTTGATACATCCAGGCCTGTAACCACCGGGAGGGTCCTGGTTACACACTCACACAGGGAAGACCAGATGAGCCAAGATCTGTGTGTGCTGGTGTCTCCTCTGCTCCTCCAGACTGTACTGCTTTATTCACTGCTCTGTGATCAGTGCATAGCTGAGGAGCTGGCCACAATACTTCCCTTCTGCCTTGTAGCGTGCGTGCGTGTGTGTGTGTGTTAGTGTGTGTTTGTGCAGGTACCCAGTAACCAGAGCCTATGCCACCTCCTCCAGGGCAGGGCAGGGGCCCCCAGCATGCACCACCAGTGAGCCCTTACAGGGCCACTGAACAGGGGCCCTCTCCAGTCACAGGGTCAGGAGCTCAGACCACACTGCTGTCAGAATAGACCACTCAATAGGCAGGAATTACGAGAGTCAAAGTGTTGTCAGTGGCTTGAGATGTTAGGGGGTATGAAGTGTGTTTTTGTAGAAAAAAATTAAGTAATTTAAACATTTCAAAAAGTAATTACTGAATTAATTGTATAATGATAATAAAAATAGATGATAAAAATGAATGATACAAAATAAATATATAATACATTTGCATATTAATTTTATAGTAGGCCTAATTTCCTTTTGTATTTGTATGTTTTAAGTTTTAAATAAATAGTCGACAAATTATTTTTATTTAAAAAATGTCTAATTGATTTTCCCCCTAGTTTATATATTCCTTACCAAATTATAACTTTAACAACTTGCTCCAACACAACGGAGTTGTCAGACCTACAGGATAGTGCAGGCTGTAAATAATATCGCAAAGGTGAAACAAAGGTTATTTAAAAATCATTAGACGTCAAAAATGAGTTTTGCAGATTTTACATTAAAATCTGCCTTGGCGTTAACAAGGTAATTCTTGTGGTTTATGTGGTCTGAAGTTTACACCCCATAAATACGCAAATTCTTCATTTTTGAAGTGAACCCCTGACCCTTCTTACATTCACCCACCATATTGTTGTGTAACCATGTGCATTATAATTATTTGCTGATAGAACACGTATAAATCCAGATCATGCTTAAGTCTCCTATAGAAGTAGCCTACCACCTCACAGTTCATCATTCTTCGTTAATGTTTTTTCTTCATAGAACTGTTTTATTTATGTATGGGGGGTTTACTTAAAACATCAGACAGCTGAAAATTACATGTGTAATCTCTCCCCCGAGAGCTCCATGGAAAATAGAAAAACAGTCCGTGAGGTTGAGGGTAGAGTGGGGGTTAATAGTGGTAAATCACCCACCCCACTGCCACTTCATCTGGGTCGGTTTACGATGTGCTCCGGCCTATAAAAAGTTCATCCAATATGAACGGTTTAGAAGTGGCAAATATATCAAAACATTCAGTTTACCTCTTCTGCTTGTTCTTTGCACTGAAGATATTCTAAGCCAACCGAAACGCCACACGTCAGATGAGCCTTGACACCGATTCGGTTTTTAGGGGGAAAATGTGGGTAATTTGTGAAAATGTTATCCCGAGCGGTCACGACTCCCATGCGCGCCAAAACAGAGCTAACGCCTCGCTCACGTCCTACACAGAAACAGCTCGGCTGAATTTTTTGCGCCCATAATTAATGAAGATGCTTGAGCTCTCGGGGATATGATGATTAAATAAGTAGAAGGCGGTATTCCCAGAGAGACCCTCTGAAAGCTGAAAGACCATTCCACTTCAGCTTTGTTTGACAGCGTTTGGGGGATGACGTCTGTTGACGGGTGAGCTGATCAGACATTATTTTCTGAGAGACAAAATGCTTCGATATTGCTTTTTGGTAGCCTACACTCACAATAGCTCCATTCCCAACCGATATTTTGCTTTCCTGCAAAAAGCCAGACAGACTCCTTTTCGCTCTCCCCTTTTTTCTTATACCAACTAGCGGGAAAATTACGTGACATATTGTTCACTTCAAGGAGTAGAAGAAGAAAACAAACGGTTGTGTTTTTGGCAACTGTTTGGTTGTCACAGATGTTGTCCCGAATAAAGTGGGCTGTGGGCAGGTCAAATAGAAGGGTGTCTCTTTACACTTGGAGCGGAATTTGACTCTAGTCTACTCTACTGCAGTCATGGCAGATGTGTTGGATCATGTAGGCCTAGACATTTTTTTTCATTTGGGTTAATTTTTAAGGACAATTGGGAATTTCTTTATCAGCAGGTTCTGGTTTTTGGTGACATGGTTTGTGGGACCCCTAGATATCCTCACACTGAGACAATCAATCATGCATTTTGTAGTTGTGCAATATATTCCACCTTACAGGAAACCTGACAAAACCTTCCATTTACACTTGAAACTTTATATCACCATACAGGTAAAAACAATGATTTAAAATCAAGAAAATGTCCCATAATGCAATTTGTGTATGCTAATTATGTTCCTATGAGATTTTCAAGTACAGAAAATGTGTGACATTGCAATCAATGCCTGTTTTGAAGCCGATTGAAAGACTGAACTCGCAGTAGCCTTTAGGCCTAGGCTTATTTTTTTCCATGAAGATCTCATTTCAAAATCATGAAAGTTAGTAGGCCTACAACTGGCCCCCCCCCTCCCCCTCCCCCTTAAAACGCTCCTTTACAGACCAATGATTTGCATATTTATCGTCAATGTGCAATATTACTGGAACACGATTAGGCTGTCTTCTCTTGATATCACCGAAGTTTTCCTACCACCGGAGACTGGGTGCATGATGGGTGGAGATGCTTATGAATGTTGAATGTGGCATATGTGCCTTGCTTGTTTGGGCCTACATGCATATACAAATACGTAAAATAAAATACAAATATTGATTTACAAAAACACAGTTACCAAATTGTGATTATTCAATACACTATTTTCACTCACAGTGTAACGTTTCCCAGTAGAGTATGATGGTACAGATACTAAAAATATGTATAAATGTCTTATTTTAGGGCTTATGTAGCGAACCTGCCTAGATGGCTATGCTTCAACGCTAAGGTGTGGGTGCATACCAGGTATTTAGGGATTCATGTTTAAGATCGTTTGCATTTTTGTTGCAAGAATTTATATTCTCACCCAGGTTGTATGCACCAAATTAATATACGTTTTTTTCTTGTCAGTTTCTGTGCAAAGGCAACGTTATGTTTAGTGAATACACCTAGCGATAGCCTACACTTGAAGTTTCAATTCGATTTGGGAAAAACGTTTTAAAATGCAATTTGTCTATACGTCTTGAATATAATTAACCATAAAGGCATGTTTTATTTGTTTCATTCATGCATTGACAAAAAGGGTTTTCGATTTTGAAAATCGAAATGACCTAAGACATCAATTTTTCTCAACTGTAACACATGTATGCAGATTTCGATCCTATTTTATTAGTCTAACAGTTCAATATTGTCCTCCTCCAGACCTACAGATTTAAACTAATGTAGACGTAAATGCATTGATGAAATGTCAATATTTCCTCTATCCCGACAAAAGCGAAAATATATATCGGTTATTCTTTTCCGTCAATTGGGTTCGTTATGTTTTTTTCCTCCTTCACACATGGGAACTGTTTCAACGTCACTTGGCATTCTCACATTGTATCCATGCATCGCTTCCCAACAATGAGCCAGCGAGTCGTTCAACTGGAAGAGAGACGGGAGGGAGAAAGAAGTTGAACAAAGTTGCGCTAGATCATTGCAGAGTTCCCCTATTCTATGCATTCAGGACTGACAATGGTTTCGGACAGATCCAGTGGTCTCACTCTCGGTAGCACGATCGCATTACAACGCTAAAAAGCAGTGTCAACTTTTTCAAACTAAGATTGTGGAAAGTCTTTTTTATGGATGAAATATATTGGTTTTATTGTCTTTGGCCGCAGTTGCTAATAATAATAATAATAATAGGCCTAATAATAATAATAATAATTTATTTCAATAAATATATATAATTATAATAATGTGTATTTTTTTACATACTCAATATGTTGAATGAGTCTCCACAGAGGCCCTGTTTCTCTGTCCCTCTAGACGTGATTTGAATAACAAACTGCGTGGAGGACAATTACTAAATAGCAGCACATCTCTGGAACAACAAAACAACAACTCCGTCTCAAAACGATATTTCACAAATGTGGTCAAATCGTTTGGGCTATTTCGACAGTGCAGAAGACAAACATGACAAGCATGTTTTATTACTCCGTGCCCATGGGCTATGCAATGTCCGTCTCAAGATCCAATTTAGCAGTATAAATGATCATTTTCCAAACATTTGCCTCATATTCCTCGAATCATAGAGAGCGGTGTAAATTGCATTAACAGAATGCTCGGGTATTTGTGTCACCGCTTTAAATGTTACACATAAACGATTCTAAACTATACAATATTTACCTAAGCTGAATATAGATGATTTACGTCTCTGAAATTGTATATATTGGCCCTTTGAAAAATAAATTCTTCAATTTAAAAAGCCTATTTCAAATAAAAACGATGATGTCCTCTTAGGGGACATTGCATCGAACACTTCAATTCCTGGAGGGATCAGCAAAGAAAAACATAATTATGCTATTTAGCCGGATGATGTGTTGCAATCACTGGGCCAGGCAGCACACATACTCTGGGAGATTAAAATAGAAGCCCCAGTCGCTCGCCCGTGTGACTCGGAATAGAGGACATTAGGGCTAAGGGAATTATATAAAGCCCAGGGGAGGCTTCAACTCGAGTGCGGAAAGTAAACTATAGAGATTAATGAAAGGCAGTAAACAAGAGCAAGCTGGCCCACTTCACTAGTTCATTATTACTGTTATTACTGTTATTATTATTATTACTATTATTACTGTTATTATTATTATTACTATTATTACTGTTATTACTGTTATTATTATTATTACTATTATTACTGTTATTATTATTATTATTATTACTTGAGATTATTCTAAATTATTAAACGTAGGCCTATTTCAATATTTTTCCAATAGAAATAATCAAGACAAAGATTGAGTTGTTTAGAAATAGAAACAGGAATATATATGAAATGTTGGGAGTAATTCCATGAAGACATGAGCTAATGTACTCCCGTGTTGATCAACTGATTATAATGATACTAGAAACACTAAAGGTTCACTACTGATTATAAAACAAAACTAAATTGGCACCTGATAAAACAAATATTACTAGCTGTGATAATATAATAATAATTCGATAATAATTAACAGATTTGTTTTCAAATCCTTTCCCAATATCTGTGCCAAATCAAGACACCATTTGTCTCATCTTACAAATCAGCCTTAATCAAAATTTCAAAGATTAGGCCACATTAACATTTTTTTCTCTCTCAAAAATCCACCACGGTATTGTATTTCCGGAAAGGAAATGGTTTGTCCCATGTTAATACATTGTAATATTAAGGTTTTCCCATTTGGCAGTATTGTTATAGTAAACATGTAATAACTGTGACCATTTCAAGTGGCTCTCTCTCTCTCTCTCTCTCCGCCTTCCAGTCTGGTCCATTTTAACTAGGCCATTCGATCAGGGACGGCTTTCCGTGACGGATTAAGAATGAGACCCCTGAAATTAGGAGCAAGTGTGACACCTACCTGCGGAAGTGGGAAGGAAGAGTTTGAGCCTTGAGGACAGTGAGAGGCTCGGTTACTGACAAAACCGATGAAACCCTGGAAACTATGTGGCCTTTACTGTGTGCATGACATGCTAGTCTTGCTATCCTCCTTCTCTCCAAACCTAACCATGAGTGTTTCACATCCAACGCGTCATTAAGGAGGCTCCAACATTAATGATATAACTAGCCAGTGTGCTCTGAAGCCATAAATGCATGGTTGCGTCCTTTTAACAGCTTTGCCACGCCTTGGAAATAGTAATGAGCTCTAAATTTGGCATAAAATCGAACTCATTACTGGAGTTCGCCACCTGATTGCTTTGCTTATAACATGTTGCGGTTGGAAAGTAATTGGGTTAAACGACTGGGCCTCCAGTTACGCCGTTGTTATCATATTCACCTTCATACATATCCTCCTACTGCACATGTAGAAAGGAATAGGAAACATAGAGCCAGAAATATACATATATTCAGTAAACTCTTGCCAATATCTTTGGCCAAACCCCACCAAAATGTAAATATTTGGGTAGACCTAAAAGGCTGTAGGCCTATATGTTTTTCACTCGAGAATTTGAGAAATTTCGACATGTTCTCATGTTGTATAAAGTTGAAGTGCTCTTTTTGTATCGAAAATGTAATTGATACACCTGTCACGGGGTAAAAGAACACAATCCCATCGATAAATAGCTCTTTCATTTTCCATAATGTGTTTCTCTTTCAAGCCCTTCTGACACATTTGATAATAACAGTTGCCTCCCCCTCCCGCTCCCCCCAGAATAATCGCTGCACACGTGTATTTTTTTTCTCATAATTTACTTCAAAGATAGTGTATTGTCCATTTTAAATACAAAAATGCTACATTAAATATACATATTAGTCTTTAATACAAATAGACTCAGGCGGCTGCAGCGATGAAGACCATTCTTGTTACATCTTTAGGATTAACCAATCAGAAACTAAGATTTGAAGATAAGCATTTACTCAGAAAATAACTGTTCTCAGAATTTTCCTTTATCATTATTATTTTTCTTATTTTTTGTAATGCAACCACAAATAATAAATAAAAGTCCGATGGATTTTTGAAAGGGATCAAGGTATTAAATGTTTGACATACCTTTCTTTAGTTCATAAGGGGAGTCTTTACAAAGATCTACCTGCGTTTGGCCTCTGCCTTTCTGGCTTTCTCTTACCAAAGCTTCTGCTCTATTTAACACAGTCTGGTTTAATCCATTGAAATGTGCGGTGGAGCCCGTGCCCGAGCCGTGATTGCTGTGACTGTGAAGATGTCCAAAGCTGCCATAGTTCGTGTAGCCCGGGTAAAAAGGGGACGTGTAGTAGATAGGCCTGGATAGGACTGTGCTGTTTGGGAGGGGGCACTGTGAGGAGGACCGTGATGGTGACGCTGCATTGGTGGTGATCACTGTGCTGTGACCCATCCCATGGCCCTGCGGCCCGTCGCTGCTGCTCTTACACCTGTCTGAGGACGTTGCGATCTCAGCCAGGGACCAGAGTTTGGGTTTAGGGGCCGATGGGGAGGAGTGAATAACAGACGTCACGTTGCTGTTTACCGTGCCCGGCGCATGGCCCATTTCTGACGGCTTGTCTTGCGCAACGAGCACGGTTCCTCCCCGAGGCACGGCGGATGGAGACGAGGTGGTGGGTTTAGCAGACTCGGGCAGTAACTCTGTCCGATCCCCCTGGTCTTTTAATTCCGAGTCGCTCAGAAGGGGATCCGTTTCTTTGCCATGATTCTCCTCTTTAAATCTGTCGCACACTATGTCCCCCGGGTTCAGCAATTTATGATCTGCAGTGAGAGAGAAACAAGAGTTAAGTTACTGTGAAAAAGATGTATAACATTGACATAAGATACAGATAGGCTACCAATATGTTATAGGCCCCTAATTCATGCACTCATGTGTTCATATTTGTGCATATGCTAATTACCATAGTAATCGGCCTAGTTATCATAATAAGTAGGCTAATAAATAATAGGCCTGCAAACAACTAGGCATACAGCTACTGAAAACTGTGATATTAATGATTGTGTTTTAATCGTAATAATTATCATTAGGCGATACACAGCCCAGTCCACCAGCTGCAACCCGCCTTATTATGCAGTTAAAGATAAATCGAATGCTAAACACTTTACGTCACCAGCAATTTTCAGCACATGATAAGTCAAATGAGGGGAGTTCAAGGTGATTATTATTTAAAGCAATTGTCCCATTATAAATAATATACCACCATTAACCAGCAATTCATTTTGCGCCTTGAGTGGAAACGACTGCGATAAAAAAATTATGATTTTTCTACAGACCTGACTCTGTGTCTGTCGAGTCTCCCTTGTCTGTCGGCTTGCTAGGCTCGTCGTCGTCATTCTTTTCCAGATCGATGTTCTCGTCTTCCTCCTCGTCCTCGCTCCGGTTTCGGGGAGTCCAGGTCATCTTGTTCTCCTTCTTTAGCCTCCTCCTGGCGTTGGCGAACCAGGTGGAAACTTGGGTGAGGGTCATTTTGGTGATGATGGCCAGCATGATCTTCTCCCCCTTGGTGGGGTAGGGGTTCTTACGGTGCTCGTTCAACCAGGCTTTGAGAGTGGCGGTGGCATCCCGGGTCGCGTTTTTTCGGTATGCCGGGTCACCGTAGGGGTATGAACCCAGGGGAGCAGCGTAGGGGTGATATCCTATAGACCCAGCCATGCCCGTCGTGTGGTCATAGGGAGAACTCTGAAAACAAAGCCGTCGAAAAGAAAATGCTTTTCAGATAATTTTAACGACTCATAACAATTAAAACATTACAAAATAAGTTTCAAACAATAACAAGGCAGCATAAAAAACACGCACAAACACACACACATACACATACACACCTCTGACGTTTAGGTTGGTTACAAGAAATCAAGCATCAGATGCGTCACCAATGCACTTTTTACATTTTACACAGATGGACATTGTCTCAACTTTATTTTTCTTTGTGCGTTTTTGTATTCAAGATGCGCCTGTCTTGCTGACTCTGTAGCCACTACAAAGTAATCTATGCGTAGTGAAAGCAACCTCATTTACAAATTAGATGAAGCCTTAAGATCATGCGTAACAGGCCTACCATGTCTTCTCTTGTCATAATTTTACCAAGACAGGATTTTACTATCATTATTTCCCACCATTTTTCAGCTGGCCTGAATACCTGGTTTCATTTGCTTATAACTGCGTGCTCAACTCACATTCAGATTTAGAACATGTTAAATATTAGGATCTGTGTTCCCAAGTTAACGAACATTTGGTCAATACCCATAAAAACAACCGAGTAGCCCTAAATAAACGAGTTTGTATTTTCGCATAGACTAATAAAGACCTTATCCAACAAATAACTATCGAATATAATGTGTTCTACCGAGGTGGGGAGCTTGCTGTTTGTTATTGTATGCAAACTGATTCAACACAACGACCTATTTCAATGCTCATTATTTACAGAAAAAAATGCATTTATCCAAAGAACAATAACATGCAAATTAGCCTAATTAGTTATTTTGCATGTTCGTCTTTGCATCAAAATGGATGGGCCTATTTACAACTAACTTACCCAAATGTAAAAGAGTCATCAACAAAATACAGACGCACGCTAAACCAGAAATAGATTTGCCTCATTTACACCATGCTAAAATTCTACACATAGGCCTACCAACAATACAATATAAGATTTTCCACATGTTTTTCCACTCGGCAATTTCGATTCTATGCTCTCTCACTCACCACGTATGAAGCGAATGTGGCGGCCGCTCCCGCCTCCGCACTGTACGGGAGATGGGAGTTGTACCCGGGCGAAGCGCTGGTGAACGCGGTAGTTCCGGCATAGGGAGCAAAAGCAGAGCCAGATGAGGATCTACCAAGTTCTTCGGTCCTGGGTCCCGATATAACGCTGGTGCTGTACGCTGGGCATGAATACAGCGCCAACGAAGCGGATGGCTGGTACAAATAGCCCTGAGGATACGCCATGGTGAAAGCCCCGAAAGTAAGCAACTTACTTGCGCACTTTTCCTCTTTATTTTCTCATGCACTGTCCGATTTCAGTCATAGGAGTCTCGTATCAACAGACCGCTGTCTGTTCCCCTCTAAATGATTGTGGTAAAAAGCAAAAATATAAACAAATACATAGACTTAGATATAGATTTTTAGTTGCTGATAGTCAGCTTCAACTGTCGGTTGTGTTTGCTTGCTACGCTCTATTTTTCCTATCTCTCTCTCTCACTTGCTCACTCTGTCTCATGCCGTGCAGAAGAAGTTTTTTGCCTTCGGATGGGGGCTTTGCTTGGGAAAATGTCCTGCCAAGATGCTAAGTTGGAAATTGAGGATTCTGACGCCTACTACGTTCTTCACGCTCCTCCTATCGGGGTGTAGTCATCGAAGGAAAAGGCAAGCTTATGCTGGGTTAATACCACAGCCCTGCCTATCTCTGTCTGTCTCTCTCTCTCTCCCTCTCCATGTTTTCTTTTTTCTCCCCGCTTTCCCCCCTCCCTCTCGCCCTCTCTTTCTCTCACTAACAATCCCTCTCCCGCTATTTCTCTATTTGTTTTTCTCTAACAAGGCTCGGTGCTGTAGGACTCCAGTGCACCAGCCCCTGGATGGCGATATCATGCGAGCCAGTAGATCGACTCCAACTTTCTTCTTATTCTAAATACACGAAGCCATCACTTTCACACTTGATCAATAACAAATGGGCTGTTGTCTGTCAGAAAGAGCTTTTCAGATACTGAAGGGGAAAAAGCGCTCCATGTTCTGCACGCTGCTCTTCTTTTTTCCATGGTTTATGGTTTATTGTTTCTTTTGAGCGCAAAACTTGTCTTTTTGAATAGATGCCTCGTAACAGCCTAACTGACTGTCGGTGATCCCACGTTAAGTTAAAATCCGCAACGGGAGCTAAAAATGGGCGACGGTTTTTGATTTCGATTTATTTTGTGCATATAGACATTCTTACGCCAGACGCATTTTGTGTTGTTAGGGTAAGACATGGCAAGAGCATGCATAAATTATGGCGCGAATAATACACAGTATAATATAAATATAACCTTTATCCCAAACAATTGAGGTTTGGCTGTTTGTGTAAACGTTTTTTTTTTCTTAACCAGCAATTTGTAATATTAGCTGAAATCTAGGAAGCATTCCACTCAACTGTGGGATAAGCAACTCTTAACGTGTGACAGCTGTTAACTGAAGCGGCTGCTAAATAGTTTTCTCCATAGATCCAGGAATAAACCACATACACTCTCTCGCTCTCTCTCACCCCGAAAGTCATAAAAGCCCCAAGCGAGGGCAGATTAGTACCATATGAACTACAGCAAATCCGCTATGACCACTGGATGTAATCTCCTTTGATGCCACCAGATACGTTTCTCTGCAGAAATATGGAGAGTCACGATTTATTTAATATATTGCGCTTATCGGCCATTATGGATATCCAGATTTTTCATTTCAGCACAATGACTTTTTACGCACCTGTGCCATATATGAATTATTCCTGAATTATTTATTACATTATCATCAATATAATGACAGGCCAATATTAATAGGCCTAATGATAATACAAATATTTATACTCTGATAATAAATTTCCTATTCATAATTAGTTAGGCTATACTATTATAATAGTATTGATATTATAATAATATTGCACAATTTATTTTTAAAATTGCAATAGTTTTATATTTAGAAAATACATTTTAGGCTCATATTTTAACCACAATAAAGGTGTAATAATGCATATTCGGATTAAATATTTTTTTAAATACAGACATCCACGGGCCTTATAGTCACAGTGCTGATTGTTTCTGGCTTTATAGTTCAAATCTCCGATAAACCGAAAGGGATCGCTGTAGGCGCTGCTAAAAAGTGTGTGCATAGTGTCACGTGTTCCTACGCTTTGAAACCCTCTGGAGTGCAGCAGAGAGTAGTGACGCTGGTACAGTGAGCCAATGCAGAGTTGGGGAAAGGCAAGAAAGATACATACATGAAGAGAGAATAATGATGATGACAACGATACTAGAAAATCTACTTTTACTACCACTCGCAGTGCTATGATAGCCGAACTAATTATTGTTACCCCAACAGTTTTTCTTCCTCATGTTCTTGCAGCAACATCTATGACAACACTCGTATATACGGTTAAGGATACTAATGTTGATATTGTGTATACTAGACCTACTACATCTATTTTTGAAGAAAAAGTAGAGGTCTAGAAATAATGATATCCTACTCTACTGATGATGATCATTATAATACTATTAGGCCTACTACTAATAATAGTACTACTATTATTGATAATATTTTGCCATTATTAAACTGAAAACAAAGTCAAAATATTTTATTTAATGGTAGGCCTATGTCAATGTATTTCCCCTTTGAGCAGGGCTACAATAGATATGTGCCATAAAGGTATTTGCTACTGTTGCTTATAAATGTTTTTTTAAATATAGACTACAGCTAACTATTAGCCCATAATTGATTTCGTATAATATACAAATTAATCAATAATAATCTAAGTAAACACCTATCCCAAGTGTAATTGTACTTTTCCCATTGAAGTTGTCATGAGTGCCCGCAATGGTTTTAAGCCACATTCATTGCATTATTGGCCAATTATATTTACTGTTCTTCAATGAGGGACGTAATGAATGGCCAATGCTCAGTCACTCATCTCTGAATAGCATACCGGTTACCAGGGATACCGAGAGAGGAGAGAGGTATTTTGAATGACGTCAATATGCATTGATACTCTATTATCGACAATAATGACTTCCAGGCACCATACGCGCATGATAAGAGGTCTATTCTGAAGTAGGACGAGGGGGTGTGTGTATATGTGTGTTTGTGTGTGTGAGATCACAAGGAGCGGGAAAATACTTATAGCTCGTGCTGAGGAAAAGGTAGGAAACGGATCATTTTCCTTTACAGAATTATACCCTAGCTGAAGTTGTGTGCACTCTCGCTTATTTAATCGGTTATAATATTATATTAGAGCATAATCAAATACATGGGATAACATCGTTTTCAAGTATAAGCTACTGTCTGTATGTTATACATATGTCATACCACTTTGAAGCTGTGTATTTACCTATTATATATGTATTTCAAATCAAGTGTGTATTCTACTTCTATTTAAATATATTAAACGTCATAGTTGTCAAAACATACGTTTGATAAGATATAGAAAAAACGGACAATAAATTGACATATCCTATGACATGCTCAAGCAAAAGCTTTACGCACACTCTGCTGGACATCATTGACTGGAAGCTATTCCAAGTGTCTTACACTTGTTAGACTTTTGTATAGATATGAAAAAGCAGTACAATTCAGACAGCTTCTGTAGGACTAGTCCACACTGGTCGAGAAACCAGTAAGAGCAGAAGAGAGAGCCCAGCCGTGGAGCAAACCAACCATGCTTATGAAGGATGAAGCATCACAGTGAAAATGCCTGAGGGAGCAGGCGTAATCTCATTTGGATTTAGAGACTATTATTAGAAAGCATTAACTATTGTACTAGACTAATTGCCTCTCGCGTTCATAGAGATGATGGTTAAGTTTAATTAAGTTGGTTAACGTCATGCGCTTGACAGATTCCTTCGTTGCACACGGTCAGGTGTGCTGTGCTCTCTAGAAAGCAGTGGTTAGTTGGTACCTACAGGAGGGAAACCCGCTTCAAGTATTCATAAGAATTTGAGCCCTTCTAAATCTGTGTCCTTAACCGATTAGTTGACACCAACTTTTCTTTGTTGTATTAGCTGTGGGCTTTTGCCACTTGGAAGCCAATTGAAATTCAAAACAGTGTCGCTCCCAATGCTTTGGGGAGATCTGCTGCAAATAATGGATGCCATTTATTTTTGACCTTGCATTTCTTTAATGAAATGATTAAACATACGTGCATTGCGTCCCTCGACTGAACAACTGTACTGAATTTGCGGATCCTATTGCTGACAATATAAATTAATTTGTAGGTGGCGCAACATTATTGTGGCTATAAAACCTACTAACTAGCTGTACAAGTATTAGTGATTGAATCAACACTACTGATATTTATCTGGTGTCATAAGATGTTTTGGGGATATTTCATGTAATGTTATTTTAAATGTGCATGATTTTGTTATTATCCAAATTACCAATATGAAAATATTAAAAACCAAGATAATACACATTGTGCTGTTTGTGTGTATTTTTGTTGTTGGTTCATTTATTATTTAATGTATGCACCCATTTACCTATGCAGTCATATCCAAGTATTTCTCTTCTTTATAACTTAACTTCCATTTTGTAATGTGGTCAGAAGTCAGCACTATGTACGGCCATCTTTGTTGTGTGATGTCATGCTGCTATCCAGTTTTACTAGAGATGCCTACAGATGGTGGCATGGAGTTCACATCAGACTGACGTTCAGGTCACACTCCTTTTACTTCAAATGTGAACCTAACTATATTACCGAGCCCAAACATAAGCCTACATTTGAAACAAACATGTAAATTTCAAAACAGAAATTCCCCTATTCAAGACATTAGGTTCTTTGTTAATGTATGTATTGTTCAGAAAACATTCTGTAATTACATACAATCATTTGATATAACTAGTTTAATAACATACTTATTGCTATAGTACACACCAGGGCAACATCTCAACTGATTTGGTCCCCTTGATATTTTTCTTTTCTAGGTCACTTCTGTCGGTGTCTGTCTGCCAATCTGAATTAAGATGAATGGGGCTAGAATGAGTCCACTCCTCTTTCTCTGGAGCCTGTCCTCCCCTCTGCTCCCCTCTACCCCAGGCTGAATGGAAGGGGCTGGGGTTAGCTAAGTGTTGAAATGATGACCCTATTATCACCATGATGAGAAGCCATTCAGAAATCAGAGATATCAGACAAAGATTGGGCCCTTCCACCCTTTCTTCTCTCTCTCTCTCGGTCTCCCTTCTCTCTCTCCCTTCTCTATCTCTCTCTCTCTCTCTCTCTTTCTCTCTCTCTCTCTCTCTCGCATCCCACTACCAACTGTGCAGATTATGATTGATTTGCTCGAGACGGATTGCAGGAAGCAGACATTGATTTTTCAATGTCTTATCAAAAAATATATTTACAATTGTATCCAGCTTTCTATGGGTCACCACGTCCCATCCCACCCACTCTGTTTTCTTTCTAAAGGGATAATACACCCTATTCCATGACAAGACAAATGACCTGTAATTTTATTTTAGAAATGAGTCAATAGTTCTAGTGACTAAATGAATATTGATTGGGCATAATGAAGCCTGAGTAAAGTGAAAACAAGCTCTTTGAGGCAGGCACCTCCCCCATCAGCACCTAGCTAACCTCAGCCTGACTGCATGGGCTCTGCTCTGTGGTGAACCCACGCCATCACTGTTATTATGCTATTATGTGCAATATGGGAGAAATAATGCACATTTTATGCACATTATAGACTTATGATGATCCACTTACCAGTTGTGTTGTTAGCCTAAAGATCACAGATGGTCCATGCTCATAAAGTGTACTGTATTCATCCCCCATTTCTACGCCTCTCACTGGTGTAGGTAAACTGATTCAGGATCAGAGGGAATGTCTGTCTGTTGTCTTAGCAGATATAAGAAAACAACTATTATGGAGGACTTGTTATGATAATGCTATAGGTTCCATGTGGTTGCCGTTTCGTATGCATATATACAACAACTCCTTTGAAGCTGTTGAGGTGTTCAACCCGAAACGCCTTGAAAAGGCACAGCGGCACTAAATATAAATCAACTACTGGAATGATGATGTACAGTACTGCACATCAACCCAGTCTAGTGGGGGAGTGGGTTATACCCTGGATATTAGCATTTTACTAATCCAATAGAAATTGTGTGAGTGAGAGTTGTGGATCGGCGGTTGGGTAAGACGTTAGAGATGCTGCTTGGTTATGTATGTGAAGGGTAATAGAAGTTGATGAGGTTGATGATAGATCACAGCCCAGGTAGTGTAAACACATTAACCCCCCAGGGCTGCCTGGTTATGTTGTGTACATGAGATATCTCCCATAAGCCCCCTTTCTTCCCCTCCCATCAGCCGCTTCTTCTACCCTCCCCACCCTCTTCACCCTCTCCTCCCTCCCCTCCTCACCCCTCTCTCCTCACTATTCTTCTCCCCATCAACTGCCTACCCTTCCTCCTCACCCTACTAGTTTGGAGCACAAACTACCACCAGCCGTACCAGTAGCAGAAGCTACGTACTATAATCTGTCAACATGCCCTTTAATTGGAGATAGTTAGAAAACAACACATGCTAGTTCCCAGTTCCAGTTGTGCTGTTGATCTCTTGGTGCAGATGTCAAAGAACACGCAGTTCAAGAGAGGAGGAGAGGAAAATAAATGATCCCTGGAGAGATTGTAGCATAATTAAAAGTGTATTTTAATAGGCTTGTAATGCTGAAGTGAACACATTCCAGTCTTGTTGCCTTAAGTAGAGGGCGAGCTCTGTGGCTGGCTGATGGTTGGAGGAGGGCAGTGGGGTTCTGCTGAGGGAGCTTGTAAACAATATTACCCTGACCGTCATCAGACAGGCAGGCTCCGCCTGGTGTCGGTCACTGGCTGCACTTACAGTAGGGCTACAAGACTGTGTTTGAAATGGCACCCTATTCCCTATGTAGTGCACTACTTCGGTCAAAAGTAGTGGATTAATAGAGACTAGGGCTTTGGTCAAAAGTAGTGCACTTTATAGGCAATAGGGTGCCATTTTGGACCCACATCCGCACTTTGCCCTCGTTCTTTCCCACACACCCCGTTCCATTATGTCTTTTGTTTCCATAAATGAGGTATTTTCATCCAGAACAGAACACCACCTCTCTCTCTCTCTCTCTCTCTCTCTCTCTCTCTCTCTCTCTCTCTCTTGTTCTCTCTATCTCTTTCTCTCTCTCTTTCTATCTCTATGTGTGTTTCTCTCTCTGTGTGTTTCTCTCTCTCTGTTTTTCTCTGTTTTTCTCTCTTTCTGTTTTTCTCTGTTTTCCCTCCCTCCCTCCCTCCCTCCCTCCCTCCCTCCCTCCCTCCCTCCCTCCCTCCCTCCCTCCCTCCCTCCCTCCCTCCCTCTCTCTCTCTCTCTCTCTCTCTCTCTCTCTCTCTCTCTCTCTCTCTCTCTCTCTCTCTCTCTCTCTCTCTCTCTCTCTCTCTCTCTCTCTCTCTCTCTCTCTCTCTCTCTCTCTCTCTCTCTCTCTCTCTCTCTCTCTCTCTCTCTCTCTCTCTCTCTCTCTCTCTCTCTATATCCACTCGGGCCAGTTCTGTCTGTCTACCTCCTACTTTAAACCCACTACAGACCCAGCGGTAGGTTACAGTGAGAAAATTGATTGCAGGGCCTTGATTTGAGGCCTGTACACTGCAATCAAATGAGCCTAGTTAAAGACCAGAGTAGAGCAGAGGAGGAGGAGTTCTGCTGTACATTTCAGTGCAGCAATGTTTCTGTTTTTTTGTGTTTTCTAAGGGAGGCCTTTGATGCCATATCCTCTTACCTTTGTAGTCCTAGCAGCCATGTTTCATAAACATGCAATGGAAACATCCTTGAACATTTGAAATGTAGATTGCTCTCTCTCCCCGCCACTCTGCATTCCGCACGTGCCTAGTCGCATTCTCCCTCTCCTTCTCTCTCCCAGCTCTGAGGTATAGAGTTACCTCTCCCACTGCCTGTGATACATTTACTCGTCTTACAGTCTTACCCCTCTGTTCTGTGTGTCATGTATAATCTGCAGAAACAACAATGCCCACATGGTTTTCTTCTCTGTAATGAAGTATGTATTCCAGTGCAACAGTGGTGCTGTGTTCTCTGTATTCATTACAGTGGGTTTTTGTTTCAGGACAATAACCACCAGCCAGCAGCTTTAACACATTGTGCTGTATGATTAGTGTGAGGAAGTGCCAGGTGTAAACTGACAGCAGAATGTGATGTAGGCGTTGTTGTCTGTACAATCACATCTCTCTGGATATTGTTTTTATTGCACATCAGTAATAAGCTATGTTTACTAAATTGTTGTACACTGTATAAACAGAGGCAATAGTAAACTTGAAATCATTGTCCACATTGTCGTCTTTGTAATCAATTTGGTTCCTCAGTCAGGCCCTGTTTTGAGAGACCGACAGCACACAGCACCTGACACACCGCCCTGGGCCCTGGGTGATAGAGACAGACGCAGAGCTCCTCTCCTTAATGCCTCACACCTGGTGCAGATCTGGAGAGGCTTCCACCACAGGTACTGTCTTACGTCCTCTCAATCCCCTAGTCAAACCCCTCAGGTATTTTGTCCTCCCCAGTGGATGTCCATGAGGTGCGTTTGTTTCCCTTTGCCACCCGACTCTCAGCTCAAGGTCCAGTGTGTGTGTTGTGGTGTAGGAGTTATCAGGTGGTGTCTATAATCCCACAGTCCATCCTCCTCATGACTCTCTCCTTTCCCCCCTTATTTCTCTGTGATGTGTTTAACAACTGGGCGAACTAGCTATCTGCGAGTACTACTCACCTTTCAGCTGCCTTACAGGCACATCTGCTGCATGCCGTAGTGACTAAGACTGAGACGCCGTAGCTAACCAGCTAAGGTAAACACAGCAGGGAGATCAAAGGAAAGGCAGGCTGCAGGCTCGGCTGCCGCTACGCCACCTGAGTGTGTTGACGGCAACGCACCGGAGCGTGACATGACCTGGCAATGGAGACGCCTTTAGAGTGGAATACCCGCTTTGTGCCATTTATTTTGATCCAGACCAAAACAAGCCGCAGGCCTAATATAGTTCTATAGATGTGACATAGTTCTGCAGATACGACCCAGTTAAGTTGAGAAGTGTTATGTTGAAAAGTGTAAATTGTTTTGTTGTTATAGTTTCCTAGAAGGTATTGAAGGAAACATATTATTGAAATAAATGTAATCTCATTTGAAAATACTGTACTGACATTTGCATAAAATAGGATATGAACGATACTGTTCTTTTATAGACGTGCTTTATTTGTGTTGACATGTGACTCCTTCCTCCCGGATGCAAATGAAACCTAAACATTAGTGGAGGGGAAGGCAACCGTGGCACATAAAGGGTTCTCTGAGCCTCCAAACACTTTTAACAGACAACTATCACTAATCACTCCCAGTGCACTGTGGCGTGTAATTACTCTGCCAAACGTTTGCCGTTCAGAGTTTAGCACCGGGAGCCCTGAACTGCGCTTCCCTGTCTGTCGTCACCATGCCGGGTGTGTGTGGTGGGAGCTGTGGGGGAGGCTTTCTTCCTCTCTCTCTCTCTCTCTCTCTCTCTCTCTCTCTCTCTCTCTCTCTCTCTCTCTCTCTCTCTCTCTCTCTCTCTCTCTCTTTCTCTCTCTCTCTCTCTCTCTCTCTCTCTCTCTCTCTCTCTCTCTCTCTCTCTCTCTCTCTCTCTCTCTCTCTCACGCTCTTTCTCTCTCCCTCCTCCCCCTTTACCGCGGGCTGGAAGCTGAGCCTCCCTCTCAATATTTAGAGAAAGGTCCTCCACGCGGGAGAGGAGAGGAGGAGAGGGCTGACTGAGGTTGGTGCTTCCGGCTTTGTGGGCGCCTATTTAAACAGGCTTTGAAACCATAGCCATCCGGAGATCAGAAATAGCCTTATTGACTGGACCCAGGAGTGAATGAGCAGACAGGGTCCTGAGAGTTCACCCTGCCGAGCTGAGCACAGGGGACGCATACTAGAATGCTCTACAAAGGGCTACAGACATTAATTTTACATTAGAGAAAAATAACAGTACTGGGGATTATTTTTTAGGGTTTTCAATGGTTTCACTTCAGGGTTGAATTACCACTTTGTGTTTGGATTATTTCTACAATTTACTGCTCATATTGTTTTAAAACCCCAGCATCCCAGAATATTACTTTACTCCTCCCCCTCTCTCTCTGTCTCTCTCTCTCTCCTTATTTACTTTATTTAACTAGGCAAGTCAGTTAAGAACAAATTCTTATATACAATGACGGCCTTTTACTAAGGAGGTTGTCTGTCTGCTGAGTGATGTGTCCTCTATCTGTGTGAAGGCTGATAAGACGACACGATACAAATGCACTGTGAAAGGAAGCTGCCTGGAGAGCAGAGCAGGTAGGGAGTACAGAGCAGGGAGAGGAAGCTGACTGGAGAGCAGAGCAGGTAGGGAGTACAGAGCAGGGAGAGGAAGCTGACTGGAGAGCAGAGCAGGTAGGGAGTACAGAGCAGGGAGAGGAAGCTGCCTGGAGAGCAGAGCAGGTAGGGAGTACAGAGCAGGGAAAGGAAGCTGACTGGAGAGCAGAGCAGGTAGGGAGTACAGAGCAGGGAGAGGAAGCTGCCTGGAGAGCAGAGCAGGTAGGGAGTACAGAGCAGGGAGAGGAAGCTGACTGGAGAGCAGAGCAGGTAGGGAGTACAGAGCAGGGAGAGGAAGCTGACTGGAGAGCAGAGCAGGTAGGGAGTACAGAGCAGGGAGAGGAAGCTGACTGGAGAGCTGAGAAGGTAGGGAGTACAGAGCAGGGAGAGGAAGCTGCCTGGAGAGCTGAGCAGGTACGGAGTACAGAGCAGGGAGAGGAAGCTGACTGGAGAGCAGAGTAGGTAGGGAGTACAGAGCAGGGAGAGGAAGCTGACTGGAGAGCAGAGCAGGTAGGGAGTACAGAGCAGGGAGAGGAAGCTGCCTGGAGAGCAGATCAGGTAGGGAGTACAGAGCAGGGAGACGAAGCTGACTGGAGAGCAGAGCAGGTAGGGAGTAAAGAGCAGGGAGAGGAAGCTGCCTGGAGAGCAGAGCATGTAGGGAGTACAGAGCAGGGAGAGGAAGCTGCCTGGAGAGCAGATCAGGTAGGGAGTACAGAGCAGGGAGACGAAGCTGACTGGAGAGCAGAGCAGGTAGGGAGTACAGAGCAGGGAGACGAAGCTGACTGGAGAGCAGAGCAGGTAGGGAGTACGAGCAGGGAAAGGGAAGGAGAAGGAAGGGGATCCCATAATGCTTATTAGCTGGATTTCACGGGCTGCCTCTGATCTCCTGCTATGACAGGAGCCTTTATGAGAGGCTGGGTGTGCCAGGATCACCGCCTGGTTCCCCCTGTCCTGTCTCAGAGTATAATCACACACACACAGACGCATGCATGTAACAGACACATGCAAGCAGTTTTCATGCAAAAAGTTTTCACCGCACTTGGCATTTCTCCTATTTTGATGCCTTACTACCTGGAATTAAAATGGATTTTGTGGGGGGTTTGTATCCTTTGATTTACACAACATGCATACCACTTTGAAGATGCAAAATATTTTTTCTTGTGAAACAAACATGAAATAAGACAAAAAAAACAGATAACTTGAGCATGCATAACTATTCACCCCCCAAAGTCAATACTTTGTAGAGCCACCTTTTGCAGCAATTACATCTGCAAGTCTCTTGGGGTATGTCTCTATAAGCTTGGCACATCTAGCCCCTGGGAGTTTTGCCCATTCATGGCAAACTGCTCCAGCTCCTTCAAGTTGGAAGGGTTTCCGCTTTCTTTAAGCAATCAGCAATCTTTAAGTCATGCCACATATTCTCAATTGGATTGAGGTCTGGGCTTTGACTAGGCCATTCCAAGACATTTAAATGTTTCCCCTTAAACCACTCGAGTGTTACTTTAGCAGTATGCTTAGGGTCATTGTCATGCTGGAAGGTGAACCTCCGTCCCAGTCTCAAATCTCTGGAAGACTGAAACAGGTTTCCCTCAAGAGTTTCCCTGTATTTAGCGCCATCCATCATTCCTTCAATTCTGACCAGTTTCCCAGTGCCTACCGATAAAACACATCCCCGCAGCATGATGCTGCCACCACCATGCTTCACTGTGTGGATGGTGTTCTCAAGGTGATGAGAGGTGTTGGGTTTGCACCAGACATGGCGTTTTCCTTGATGGCCAAAAAGCTAAATTTTAGTATCATCTGACCAGAGTTCCTTCTTCCACATGTTTGGGGAGTCTCCCACATGCCTTTTGGCAAACACCAAACGTGTTTGCTTATTTTTTTCTTTAAGCAATGGCTTTTTTTTTGGCCACTCTTCCATAAAGCCCAGCTCTGTGGAGTGTACGGCTTAAAGTGGTCGTATGAACAGATACTCCAATCTCCGTTGTGGAGCTTTGCAGCTCCTTCAGGGTTGTCTTTGGTCTCTTCGTTGCCTCTCTGATTAATGCCCTCCTTGCCCGGTCCGTGTGTTTTGGTGGGCGACCCTCTCTTGGCAGGTTTGTTGTGGTGCCATATTTTTTCAATTTTTTAATAATGGATTTAATGGTGCTCTGTGAGATGTTCAAAGTTTCAGATATTTTTCTATAGCCCAACCATGATCTATACTTCTCCACAACTTTGTCCCTGACCTGTTTGGAGAGCTCCTTGGTCTTCATGGTGCTGCTTGCTTGGTGGTGCCCCTTGCTTAGTGGTGTTGCAGATTCTGGGGGCCTTTCAGAACAGGTGTATATATACTGAGATCATGTGACAGATCATGGGACACTTAGATTGCACACAGGTGGACATTATTTAACTAATTATGTGACTTCTGAAGGTAATTGGTTGCACCAGATCTTATTTACGGGATTCATAGCAAAAGGGGTAAATACATATGCACACACCACTTTTTAGTTTATTTTTTGGGGGGACTTTTTTAAAACAAGTTTTTCTTTTTTCACTTCACCATTTTGGACTATTTTCTGTATGTCCATTACATGAAATCCAAATAAAAATCCTTTTAAATTACAGGTTGTAAAGCAACAAAATAGGAAAAACGCCAAGCGGGATGAATACTTTTGCAAGGGACTGGTTTGATTTTATTTTTACCAAATGTTTATTGTGTGTTCTTATTATTTGATCATTTCGCTGTCATTCATTGACTTTGACCATTGTGGTGAGGTTTTGGGGTGAAGTACTGTAGGTCTTTCCCAGGGCAATATATATCATTTTTTAGCTTGCCATACGGCATATCCATTAGAGAGTAGTGATTATTTTAGCATGTAGTACAATGTAAAATGTCTATCATTATCTTAATTTCAAAAGTACATTTGCAAGATATCGTTATGCCATTACACCACTAAACTTACAGAGCTTAATTTAAATGTCTCTCGCAGTAGCTGTGATATTGTAAAGGGTTTTCAGAAAGCTCTATTTTATCGTTGATGTAGTAATTTCACTTCATCAGTGGGTTGCGACTAAAAATACAGGCGGGATTAGCTTCACGACCAGACTATCTCAGCAGGCTTTGATAACATAATGGGAGCTGGCTGCTCATGCTAACAACGATCTGATATGGGTTCATAACTCTACAAAACTACACAAGATACTTCAGGGTTTAAAAAAAGTGTAAAATGTGATGATCATTTTAAATTCTCAGGAAAAAATGATGTGTGTCTCTTTCCGTGTTAATTCCTTTGTTGAGGCATATTTTTAAAAGATGAAAACACTTTCTTTACTGCCTTTCTATTTTTCTTCTTTCTATTCTGCACAAATTAGCTACGGTCCTGGAGGGCAAAATGAGAGGAGGTTACTGGAAGACTATGTGTTTAATTAATTGAAAAATGCTCAAATTGCTTTTACAGTTGTTATGTGAAGTGAAAAAAAGGAATCCGTGTTGCCAGTACTCATCCATAATTAGTACCCAGGGGAATTACATTTTTTGCATTAGCCATGTTGCACCACTTAGGACACAAATGTCTATTTTAGCTATGAAAGCAATGCTGTCTTAAGTGCAGCGTCTGTAGAAGACAGCTGTGGGGAGCTGAGGGGAGCAGGCTGGTGTATTTCACTGAGACACCCCAGTGGTCTGGGGGACCGGAGGGGTCCTTCCACATAGGGCATGCAGAAGAGATATGGCAGTTGAACTCCCATGGGTTAGGCATTACTCAAAGTATTTAGGTTTCTAATTAGACCACGGGACTTCGTCCATCGCTGATGGTCTCACTGGGAACAAATGAGAATCACCCCCACTTTGAGAGAGAGAAAGAGAGAGGGAGGTGAGAGATTGAGAGAGAGAGAGAGAAGAGAGCGACAGAGAGAAAAGGGGAGCAAAAAGGGACCAAGGGAGAGAAAAGCCCTTGTTTATTCAAACTTTAATTAGACATTGACTTTACATTAATGGCTTCAGTGGTGTGTTGTAGTGTTCTAGAGAGGGAGGCTATGGAGCCTTAATGAGCTGTGGCTGTGGTAGACGATGGCAGTAGGGCCATGGAAGACCTACAACCAGCCCCATCTTTAACTGTCCCTTTTGGTTTGAGGGCTTGAGGTGACAGTCAACTGGGGTTCACGGTACGCTAGGCCACCTTGCCTGGATACTCCGCTATCTGGCTGGGGGATTCTCCTCAATCCTCATCTTTACCACTGATTGGTCCATATGTAGCTAGCTAGTTTAGGCATCAACAGCTGACCACAGCAACTGCTGGACTTGTCAAAGTGCATCAGGTTACCAGCGAATGAGAAGTAATAAGGGTTATCCCAACATCACAAGACTTTGATCTTCATGCACAGCAGGATTTAGAAAGGGAGTCAAAGAAGGTACTTTGGAGATTGGATTTGGAATCTGAACCCTGTTTTCTGTGTGTATAGTGGAGGCTTGAGGAAAGACAACATAGTGGTAATTAAATGTACTAACTTTGGACAGGGTGCTGAATGTTTTCACAGTGTAACATATCTGGGCTCAACAGAAATTGATCTCTTGGATTAGACACCAGAGGGGACTACACAGGCAATTACCACTCTAAATGGTATATTCATCCAGAATGACTGTTGTCAGATATAGGCCTTGGGCAGATACATAATCCACTGTAATCTCCCAGTGTTGTGACACTCTCACCGTAGGGTCAACACACCCTGAAGGCATTTATTCAGCTTGTATCTGACTTGTTGTATAAAGGGTTTATGTGTGATAATGTGGCCATTAAAGTTAGATTTAAAATAAAAGCCTAATGGTTTCTGGCTGTAAATCATGTTCTGCATGCACAATACAACAAGCATGTAATACTGATTTAAACCAGTATATTAGCTGAAATTTCTGAAATTCAATTCTTACTAGTTCACTTGTTAAAAGAACATTGAAAACCCTCCACCATCCCATAAAACAATTTTATCTCAGGATTATTAAAAATGGAAGAATTAGGGTGAAGAAAATCCATGCGTGAAATTACTGTCCATTCTACTTCAGGCAACATTTCCCAACAGTGGGAAATATGTTAATTGGCGTTCCTAAAGTAGTTTAATCCTCAGGTTATTTAATTTCCCCAAATAGCCTGAGTTGCGTTGGGACAGCAAGAAATGAACGAAAGCCCACTGCCTGAAAACGAGAGAGAAAACCATTGGCCTGAGAGAAGGGGAGAGAGTGAGAGAGAGAGTGGTAGAGATTGAGAGAAACCATAGTTCCAAAGGTACAGCAACAATTCATAATGATCTCAATAACTGCCAATGGAACTTTCTGCAACTCTCTGTCTTTCCCAGAATCCCTGGTGATATTTGTTGTTCTGAGACCAGTCATTGGCCCATATAGCGTTGCCACAGTGCTACCCGCTCATAACAAGAACCTGGCAGAGCCCCAGAGTTCAGGGCATTGCCTGCTAACAGTGCCCTCCTTTCCCCTATCCTAGTGTCCACAAACAGTGCCCTACTTCCCCCTATCCTAGTGTCCACTAACAGTGCCCTCCTTTCCCCTATCCTAGTGTCCACAAACAGTGCCCTACTTCCCCCTATCCTAGTGTCCACTAACACTGCCCTCCTTCCCCCTATCCCAGTGTCCACTAACAGTGCCCTCCTTCCCCCTATCCCAGTGTCCACTAACAGTGCCCTCCTTCCCCCTATCCCAGTGTCCACTAACAGTGCCCTCCTTCCCCTTATCCTAGTGTCCTCTAAACAGTGCCCTCCTTCCCCCTATCCCAGTGTCCACTAACAGTGCCCTCCTTCCCCCTATCCCAGTGTCCACTAACAGTGCCCTCCTTCCCCCTATCCCAGTGTCCACTAACAGTGCCCTCCTTCCCCCTATCCCAGTGTCCACTAACAGTGCCCTCCTTCCCCCTATCCCAGTGTCCACTAACAGTGCCCTCCTTCCCCTTATCCTAGTGTCCTCTAAACAGTGCCCTCCTTCCCATTATCCCAGTGTCCACTAACAGTGCCCTCCTTCCCCCTATCCCAGTGTCCACTAACAGTGCCCTCCTTCCCCCTATCCCAGTGTCCACTAACAGTGCCCTCCTTCCCCCTATCCCAGTGTCCACTAACATTTCCCTCCCACCCCATGTCTGCTCCCAGTGCCCCATTGTGTGTAACCACTGACCGTACGGCTGCTCTCCTTTCTCCTCCAGCCCAGCAAATAATGTGGAAAACAAAAAAAGAAAAGAAAATGGATAGCCTTGAAAAGAACAACTAAAGCAAGTTGCCTCGCTGTTGCAGACTGTTCGAACTTGAGAGAGGACAATGCAAGTGCTAAACAATCAGTTTGAATGCTGCGGCGGATCCTTTGAAGAGCAGAGCAAAGTGGAGGTTTGGACAAAGCAGAGGTTTGGACAAAACGTGTTACAAGTTAACACTGTACATCAACAATTACTGACATTTGATGAGAAGTTCATGCATATTTACATAAAATAAAATACCTCATAGTGATGATGGATGTTCTGTAATGTAGTATATTTGGATTTTGGGACAACAAAAGTCTAGATTTGAATCGCCACTGCTGTATTACAGTGCCTTGCAAAAGTATTCATCCCCCTTGGTGTTTTTCCTATTTTGTTGCATTACAACCTGTAATTACATGTAACAGACATACACAAAATAGTCCAAATTGGTGAAGTGAAATGAAAAAAATAACTTAAAAAATTAAAAACAGAAAAGTGGCGGGTGCATATGTATTCACCCCCTTTGCTATGAAGCCCCTAAATAAGATCTGGTGCAACCAATTACCTTCAGACGTCACATAATTAGTTAAATAAAGTCCACCTGTGTGCAATCTAAGTGTCACATGATCAGTCACATGATCTCAGTATGTATACACCTGTTCTGAAAAGCCCCAGAGTCTGCAACACCGCTAAGCAAGGGGCACCACCAAGCAAGCGAAGACCAAGGAGCTCTCCAAACAGGTCAGGGACAAAGTTGTGGAGAAGTACAGATCATGGTTGGGCTATAAAAAAATATCTGAAACTTTAATCATCCCACAGAGCACCATTAAATCCATTATTAAAAAATGGAAAGAATATGGCACCACAACAAACCTGCCAAGAGAGGGCCACCCACCAAAACTCACAGACCAGGCAAGGAGGGCATTAATCAGAGAGGCAACGAAGAGACCAAAGATAACCCTGAAGGAGCTGCAAAGCTCCACAGCGGAGATTGGAGTATCTGTCCATAGGACCACTTTAAGCTGTACACTCCACAGAGCTGGGCTTTACAGAAGAGTGGCCGGGAAAAAGCCATTGCTTAAAGAAAAAAAAGAACCAAACACGTTTGGTGTTCGCCAACAGGCATGTGGGAGACTCCCAAACATGTGGAAGAAGGAACTCTGGTCAGATGATACTAAAATTGAGCTTTTTAGGCATCAAGGAAAACGCTGGCACAAACCCAACACCTCTCATCACCTCGAGAACACCATCATCACAGTGAAGCATGGTGGTGGCAGCATCATGCTGTGGGGATGTTGGAGCTGGAGCAGTTTTGCCTTTAAGAATGGGCAAAAATCCCAGTGTCTAGATGTGCCAAGCTTATAGAGACATACCCTAAGAGACTTGCAGCTGTAATTGCTGGGGGGGGGGGGGGTGAATAGTTATGCACGCTCAAGTTTTCAGTTTTTTTTTGTCTTATTTCATGTTTGTTTCACAATAAAAAATATTTTGCATCTTCAAAGTGGTAGGCATGTTGTGTAAGTCAAATGATACATACCCCCCCAAAAATCTATTTTAATTCAAGGTTGTAAGGCAACAAAATAGGAAAAATGCCAAGGGGGTGCCAAGGGGGACACTTGTTTCCTAATTGTGGCCTGAGTGGGTGATTCTCAGACACACGAGGGAAACCTGGTATGTTTACAGATTTAAATATACATACTGTATATATATACAGTTGAAGTCGGGAGGGTAAAAATACACTGAGGTTGGAGTCATTAAAACTAATTTTTCATCCACTCCACAAATTTTTTGTTAACAAACTACAGTTTTGGCAAGTCGGTTAGGACATCTACTTTGTGCATGACACAAGTAATTTTTCCAACAATTGTTTACAGACAGATTATTTCACTTATAACTCACTGTATCACAATTCCAGAAGGTCAGAAGTTTACATATACTAAGGTGACTGTGCTTTTAAACAGCTCGGAAAATTTCAGAAAATTATGTCATGGCTTTAGAAGCTTCGGATAGGCTAATTGACATAATTTGAGTCAATTGGAGGTGTACCTTCAAACACACTGCCTCTTTGCTTGACATCATGGGAAAATCAAAAGAAATCAGCAAAGAACTCAGAAAAAAATTGTAGACCTCCACAAGTCTGGTTCATCCTTGGGAGCAATTTCCAAACGCCTGAAGGTACCACGTTCATCTGTACAACCAATGGTACGCAAGTATAAACATCATGGGACCATGCAGCCGTCATACCGCTCAGGAAGGAGACGGAACTAGAACTGTTTGGCCATAATGACCATCGTTATGTTTGGAGGAAAAATGGGTAGGCTTGCAAGCCAAAGAACACCATCCCAACCGTGAAGCACGGCGGTGGCAGCATCATGTTGTGGGGTGCTTTGCTGCAGGAAATGGACTGGTGCACTTCACAAAATAGATAGCATCATGTGGAGGGAAAATGATGTGGATATATTGAAGCAACATCTCAAGACATCAGTCAGGAAGTTAAAGCTTGGTCGAAAATGGGTCTTCCAAATGGACAATGACCCCAAGCATACTTCCAAAGTTGTGGCAAAATGGTTTTAAGACAACAAAGTCAAGCTATTGAAGTGGCCATCACAAAGCCCTGACCTCAATCGTATAGAAAATTTGTGGGCAGAACTGAAAAAGCCTGTGCGAGCAAGGAGGCATCCAACCTGACTCAGTTACACCAGCTCTGTCAGGAGGAATGGGCCAAAATTCACCCAACTTATTGTGGGAAGCTTGTGAAAGGGTACCCGAAACGTTTGACCCAAGTTAAACAATTTAAAAGCAGTGCTACCAAATAGTAATTGAATGTATGTAAACTTCTGACCCACTGGGAATGTGATGAAAGAAATAAAAGCTGAAATAAATCATTCTCTCTACTATCGTTCTGACATTCGACTTTCTTAAAATAAAGTGGTGATCCTAACTGACCTAAGACAGGGAATTTTTACTTGGATTAAATGTCAGGAATTGTGAAAAACGGAGTTTAAATGTATTTGGCTAAGGTGTATGTAAACTTCTGACTTCAACTGTATATACTTTTCCCCCCTTTTCTACCCAATTGTTAGTTACAGTCTTGTCCCATCACTGCAACTCCCGTACGGACTCAGAAGAGGTGATGGTCGTGAGCCATGTGTCCCCCGAAACACGACCCCTCCAAGCCACACTGCTCGTTTAACCCGGAAGCCAGCCGCACCAATGTGTTGGATGAAACACCGCACAGCTGGCGACCGAAGTCAGTGTGCATGCGCCCTGCTGCCACAGGCAGTCTCTAGAGCACGATGGGACAAGGACATCTCACCCTTCCAAACCCTTCGCTAACCCGGACGACACTGGGACAATTGTGTGCCGCCTCATTGGTCTCCCGGTCGTGGCCGGTTCAGTCACAGCCTGGGATCAAACCTGGATCTGTAGTGATGCCTCTAGCACTGAGATGCAGTGCCTCAGACCGCTGTGCCACTCGGGAGTCCCTTATTTACAGAATTAACGACACACTCCATCCACCGCACAACAGCTGTCTGCTGCACTCAGCTGATTGAGAACTGGGCCTGCTCTGCTCTCCCATTTGTGGAGCCTTGCCATTGAACAGTTGGTCAGGTTGATGTGTGGTTAGCTCTCTATCCTGACGGACGCTAGAAATCAATACTGACACTCCCACGCAAACAAAAACACTTGTTCAGGCAGATTGGTTGTGTCGGGACCGGATACCAAAAGACCTCTTTTGTTCAGTGTGTGTTACTGTAACGTTGATTAGGCCAGTTGTCTACACAGTACACTCGTTATATGGGTAGTATCTAAGCACTGGAAGTAGTTAGATGTTAGCTGTGTAGCATTTTAGTGTTTAGCTCTACATTATATTTTATATGTTACTGAACTGAGTGAACATATTCAAGGCTTGTTTATTACACAAGGTTGTAAGTTTTGTTTTCCAGTAAAATCTTTCTGTCTTTTGTTCACTGCAGGCAGAATTCACAGAGAGTGAGAGAGGGCTTCAGGCTATCCCCACTCGTGGCTAGCAAAGTTGTTCTCCCCGTCGGGACTACAAGAACACAATGTAAGTAAAAAGATAAACCATAATTTATACTCTAGATGAAACTTACAGTACTTCAGGTATTTTCACTAGACACTTTAGAGATATTTATAATTTTATATACTTGAATTTTGTGGATGTCACTGTATATTCACTAACCCATATCCAAATGTCTGTGGAAAGCTATGAATGCAAAGCCAGACAGTAAGCAGTATATCATAACATATAATAGGAATAATGTCCCTTTGATTTTTGGAGTTCCGATCTGAACACCTGTCACAAGGGCACGCCCCAGCACCAGGTCTCCCCTGCTGGAGTTGGGGGAGGGTATGTGTGTGTCTCAGTGTCTCAGTGTGTGTGTGTGTGGTGTGTGCATGTTTATGAGCGTGTATGTGTGTGAGAGGGAGGTAGAAGATGAAACAGCCGTCGAGGAGGTGTTGATCACACAGCCAGACAGGGTGAGTGACAGACAATACCTGCTGTAAAATTCCCTCACATCTCCGCTGATCTGTATTCATAGATCTTGTCTGCTCCGCAGCACCAAACTGTACCCCACACCAGCCAGCTCCTTTAGCACGCACCGCCCCACTCCTCATGCTCGCTTCACTCCTCAACTCACATGTTAGACCCCTCTCCTTTTCTTCCTTAAGTATTTACCAAGTCTTTGTTCTCTGTCTAAATGATAGCTCTGATAACTAGCTGGAGAGGCTGAAAGAAGCCCTCTCTCTCTCTCTCTCTCTGACAATATGGACTTTCTTTATTCCACCACTCCACTCCTAATCTCACCTAATTCGGATTCTTCAAATGTAAGTCTTTCCCGTTTAAGTGTGTTCTCAGACTCCTAATGCCTAACAGATGTCTGGTCTGTGTCATGTTTCTTTGTGAAGGTTTGTTAAGGGGCTTCAAAACTCAGTGAGTAAAAAGCTCATGCAGAATGAACATTTATTCGCCACACTACATCCCTATCAACACTGCTTGAATTATATACCAGTATTTAGTAAATCCATACATTGTTTGGTTATGATGAAATATCTGGATGACGCTGATGGAAGTTTATGTATGATCTTTGTCAGAGCTATATCAAAGGTGGAACTGGGGGGAAAAAGAGCATAGTCTGGTACATGTCCTACCCCTCTCCTATGGCTGAGCGCAGTGCACCAACTTCCTGAAACACATTCTATGTTACAACAGAAAACATACTTGAGAGACAGGACTACACAGAGTCAGCCTGTACAACTGAATTAGTTTTGTTGTGGCAGATCTAGGCAATAGTTTTGACTGACTATGTGTCGTTAAATTTCTGCGGGAATTGTTTTGACAAAACAAGTTAGCGTAAAAGTGGGAAATGTCGGCTAAAACAAAAGGCTGTTTCTTTTTGCACCTATGTGAAGCATGTGTCAGTCTTCAGCGCGGTGTTCCACTGGAAGTGACATCAGAGCCCTGGAGGGCTTGTGCTGGGAGAATGAGCTGTTTTGATATGATTTCACAGAACAGAGATGGTAGACCAAACAGAGCAGTCTCAGGGCTTGTGTCTGTCTACCTCTGTTGTTAGAATTTCACTATACAACAGTAGCAATGAACTTGAAGGTGCTTTGCCATGCAGGACTGGATCTTTATGTTTCTGTCTGTCACCTGCAATGACTGCAGAATTAAAGTGTAATGGATTTTGCTATAATTTATACTTTATTGTGAACTTTTTGACATGGTTGCTGGCAGACTGGGGAGTGTCTGTCTTCAATAACTTCATCATCCTGGCCACTGAACAAGACTGACGTACATGAAACTGCCAGAATAAAGGATACCCCAACATAAAGTGTCTTAATAGGGCGTTGGGCCACCACAAGCCACCATAATATCTTCAGTGCGCATTGGCATAGATTCTACAAGTGTCTGGAACTCTATTGGAGGGATGCGACACGATTCTTTCATGAGAAATTCCATAATTTGGTGTTTTGTTGATGGTGGTGGAAAATGCTGTCTCCGGCGCCACTCCAGAATCTCCCATATCATTTCATAACTGGGAATTTTTATACAGTACATGACCCTAAGCATGATGCAATGTTAACTGCTTAATTGACTAAGGAACCACACCTGTGTGGAAGCACTTGCTTTCAATATACTTTGTATCCCTCATTTACTCAAGTGTTTCCATTATTTTGTCAGTTACCTGTATTCTTTTATTCATCATATTATCTCAGATTGGGTTGACTGAGTTTGACCTACATTTCAACTCCTATTGGCTCTGTTTATGCATTCTGATTGGGTGTATAGTTCAAGACGACCATATGAACCACCAACCTGATTGAATGTCACTGGACAGAACCAGTGATTGACCATATAGGTGAACAGAGCTCCTTACTGGCTGTCTCTAGCCTGGACTGTGTCTGGCTCGGAGGTGATGATGCCCATAGCCCATCAGAGATTGATGGAGGGCAGACACCAGCAGCAGGAATGAGCTCTATGCTTTGAAGTCCTCCACATGGAGGGAAATTGATATATCAGTTTAAGAACCAGACCCTATTAAAGGAGGCCCCGTCAGGTTAATGCAATAGCCTCCACATTTCCCCCAACCCCATTCAGGCCGCTCGGACAGGGCCCTAATTCCTGCCCTGGCCCTGCTCGCCCCACTCGCACCAATCTCATTTTATCTTCTCCCGTCAGCAATATTCCTCCCATTGGAGGCAATACGGTGTGGAGTAAATCACACAGTTAAACACTGGCTGGGGCCATCCCATAAGCTCTCTCTCTCTCTATTTCTCGGCATCTCTCTTTCGTATCTCTTTCTCTTTCCCTCTCTCTCTCCCTCCAGCCCAGGATTCTCGTGGCATTGGGATCGTACGCCGTTCGGCCGGTCAGTGGAGGGCCTCGGTCTGTCAACCCCCCCCCCCCCCTTACCCTTCCATCACTCAATGGGCACCCTACTCCCACCCTACCCTTCTTCCAGCAGGTCTCTCTTTGTCCCCTGGTCAAAGAGACCAATCAAAGGACCCCGGGACCTCAGAGGTGAGCCTTGGTCTCATTCATTTTTAATGACATGCAGAAAGAGATTTACATAAAAAAATGTAGAGTGGTGTTTTTTCAATTCAGACATCCTGTATTTATTATTAAACGTTTGTCTTTGGGGTCAGATCATGTCCATCAGAATCAAGTCTCAAGCTGCCTCCCAAATGGCACCCTCCTACTGGGCACAGACGTCAATTCAACGTCTATTCCATGTTGGTTCAACGTTAATTTTATTGAATTAATGTGGAAACAATGTTGATTTAACCAGTCTGTGCCCAGTGGGTTATTCCCTACATAGTGTGCTACTTTTTACCAGAGCCCTTCGGGGAATAGGGTGCCATTTGGGATGAAGCCTCAGTGTTTTAGGGAGCGTTGGTCCGACAGATAGATCATCTCTATGTTTTATAGTTTCTGGTTATTCACTTTGATTCATCTCCTTATGTTTATAGTCATAAGACTGCTTCTATCTGTGACGTCAAAATGAAGTAGATATTATATTCCCTGAGAAGTAACATGTGTTCTACTACATGTTTGGGTTAGGCGATCCCCGTACCATTTCTGATACAACAGCTGCTGTTAATCTGCTATGGTCAGGCCTGTGTGGGGGACGTTGGTCATCTGCTAATCTTCACCTATTAGTAAAGAAGATGGGACCGTTTTGCTGATATGGATTTGATTTAGACAGACAAACCAAAGTATTTCAGGTAACACTCAAATACAACTGGCCTGTTTTCAGTTTTAGGTCTGTAATAGTAATAGTAGTAGTAGTAGTAGTAGTACGTAGTAGTAAGTAGTAGTGGTGGAAGTAGTAGTAGTAGTTGTTGTTGTAGTAGTAGTTGTTGTTGTAGTAGTACTTATAGTAGTAGTACTTGTTGTTGCAGTAGTAGTAGTAGTGGTAGTGGTAGTGGTAGTAATAGTAGTTGTAGTAGTAATAGTATTAGTAGCGATAGTAGTATTTGTTGTAGTATTAGTAGCAGTAGTAGTAGTTGTAGTAGTAGTAGTATTACTAGTAGTAGTAGTAGTAGTAGCAGCAGTGGTGGTGGTTGTATTAGTAGCAGCAGCAGTAGTATTAGTATTAGTAGCAGCAGTGGTGGTGGTTGTATTAGTAGCAGCAGCAGTAGTATTAGTATTAGTAGTAGTACTAATAGTAGTAGTACTATTAGTAGTAGTAGTAGTAGTAGTAGTAGTAGTAGTAGTAGTAGTAGTAGCAGCAGCAGCAGCAGCAGCAGCAGTAGTAGTAATGGCAGCGGCAATAGTAGTATTAGTAATAGTAGCAGCAGTAGTGGTAGTGGTAGTAGTAGTAGTAGTGGTAGTGGTAGTGGTAGTGGTAGTGGTAGTGGTAGTGGTAGTGGTAGTGGTAGTAGTAGTAGTAGTTGTTGTAGTAGTAGTACTGGTAGTAGTAGTTACTGTAGTAGTAGTACTGGTAGTAGTAGTAGTTGTTGTAGTAATAGTAGTACTGGTAGAAGTAGTACCAGTAGTAGTAGTAGTAGCAGTAGTAATAGTAGTAATATTAGTAATAATATTAGTTATAGTAGTAATAATAGTAGTAATAGTAGTAATATTATTATTAGTAGTGGTTGTTGTAGTATTAGTAGCGGTAGTAGTAGTTGTTGTAGTAATAGTAGTACTAGTATTAGTAGCAGTAGTAGTAGTTGTTGTAGTATTATATGCAGTAGTAGTAGTAGTAGTAGTATTAGTAGTAGTAGTAGCAGTGGTGGTGGTTGTAGTAGTAGTAGCAGTGGTGGTGGTTGTAGTAGTAGCAGCAGTAGTAGTAGTATTAGTAGCAGTTGTTGTTGGAGTAGTAGTAATAGTAGTAGTAGTAGTTGTTGTTGTTGTAGAAGTAGTACCAGTAGTAGTAGTATTAGTAGTAGTAGTAGTACCAGTAGTAGTAGTAGTAGTACCAGTAGTAGTAGTAGTAATAGTAGTAGTAGTTGTTGTTGTTGTAGTAGTAGTACCAGTACTACTAGTAGTAGTAGTAGTAGTAGTAGTAGCAGTGGTGGTGGTTGGAGTAGTAGTAGCAGTGGTGGTGGTTGTAGTAGTAGCAGCAGTAGTAGTAGTATTAGTAGCAGTTGTTGTTGGAGTAGTAGTAATAGTAGTAGTAGTTGTTGTTGTTGTAGTAGTAGTACCAGTTGTAGTAGTAGTAGTAGCAGTACTACTAGTAGTAGTAGTAGTAGTAGTTGTATCCTGACCTCCTTTTGCCTACTAAGGTATTGGACTAAAGACTGAGAACAAGGCTTTCAGGCTTGAAGAAATGAGTATTTAGACATTTTGTGTTAGATCTATGCCCATGCAAATTCTTTACTCTCATCACCACTGTAGTGGGTAGTAGGATTAAACCCTGTGTTGTTCCAGTTATTGGCCTCTCCTGAGACATTATGTTGTTACTGATTGTCTGAGCTGCATCAGATCCATCAATTGAATTCAAAGAAAATGTTATCCATTACTCCCCAAACCCAAACAGCAGATGTTGTGGGGTATTTGTAAGTCGACTTCCTTTATTATGTTAATGACCCTATCTTCTCATATACACCATTTCCATTTGAGCTGGGTAGGAAATCATCAGATGGATTTGGCTCCTTCAACAACTGGTGTTTGACATTCTGTTGATGAGATGAAATATGAAACGCTTTTCAAAAGCGAATGGCATATGACAATCACACAACATAAAATGCCTTTTGAATGAGTGGAAGATCACAATGCCATCCTGCCGCCATTGTCTGTTTTTAAGACGCTGTCTTGTATAAATGTAGCATTGATTATGTTCTGTTGAAGTGTACAGGCAACAAAGGATAGGGACATATTGTGGATACAATGCTTGTGCTTTTCTTAATTCTCTTGATATCTATTAGCATAAAGCATGAAAACACATCGACACTCATAGTATAGTATTCCGGTAATAATGCACTGTGGAAACACAGGGATACACTATCACATTGTACACGATCTCTTTTCTACTAGTTCTGTTTCCCTTTGTTTTATTCACGCTGACTCAGACACTCACCCTGGTCTCAAAGCGTGCCCTTTCCACTCTGTGACCTGCCACACCCTGCTCTGTGTGTGTGTGTCTGTATGTGTGTGTGCGTTAGTGTGTGCGTGCGTGCCTATGTGTGTGTTTTTTAGTTTGTGTGTGTTTCAGTGTATGTGTGCGTATGTGTATCTGTGTGTGTGTGTGTGTGCATGTGTATCTGTGTGTGTGTGTGCGTGTGTGTTTGTGTGTGTGTGTGTGTGTGTGTGTGTGTGTGTGTGTGTGTGTGTGTGTGTGTGTGTGTGTGTGTGTGTGTGTGTGTGTGTGTGTGTGTGTGTGTGTGTGTGTGTGTGTGTGTGTGTGTATCTTTGTGTGTGCGTGTGTACGGCCTGGGCTCAGAGGCATAGCGTTGGGTTGCATGAGGGAGCGTGGTGGCAGAGCACTCCTCTGATGGACCAGATCCAGTGTTCACTGAAGCCTTTCGCATATATATAGAACTTCTGAATATCTAAACCATTATTTAGCATCCAAATCAGTTCTGCTTGTCTGACTGATGGACAATTTCAGCGTGACCCCAGTCTCTTTGCATGTGACCTATACTGTCTAGATTCTTGCATATTGTTTGGATGTTCACATTGACTTCTCTCCCTTTTCTCTCTTTGATCCTTTTAACATGCTCTTTGTGTTGGAATTCATGAAATATTCATGTTTGGACTACGGCTTTTCCATATCTTTATATACAATTATTGGCACCCTTCCTGTTATGTCGAACCATCTAATAGTGGGTATTAGGTTTATTTAAGTGTGACTTCAGATTTTCTTGACAGTTTAGCCATTTTGTGTCATGAATTGATAAGGTGATACATTATGAGGGAGGGTGTGATTACCTTCTTAGCCTGCCATTAATATTGATCATCACAAGCAATATGTATTACACAGGCCTACAGTATACATCAGGGTTTTAATGTGAGCAACAGCAAAAAAACTGCTTAACAATAATAATAATAATATTTATTATTATATTTATATTATGATCATATTATTATTATTATATTTATATTATTATCATATTATTATTATTATTATTATATTTATGTTATTATCATATTATTAATATTATTATATTTATAATATAAACACATTTCCGTATTTTCTTCCATTCATAATAGTCATTATCACCATCATCATCACAACAATCAGAGAAATGAAATATGACTTAATATGTCTTTGGTTGTAGTGGTTATGTGCCTTATTGGCTGTAGTGGTTATGTGCCTTATTGGCTGTAGTGGTTATGTGTCTTATTGGCTGTAGTGGTTATGTGTCTTATTGGCTGTAGTGGTTATGTGTCTTATTGGCTATGTGTCTTATTGGCTGTAGTGGTTATGTGCCTTATTGGCTGTAGTGGTTATGTGTCTTATTGGCTGTAGTGGTTATGTGTCTTATTGGCTGTAGTGGTTATGTGTCTTATTGGCTGTAGTGGTTATGTGTCTTATTGGCTGTAGTGGTTATGTGTCTTATTGGCTGTAGTGGTTATGTGTCTTACTGGCTGTAGTGGTTATGTGTCTTATTGGCTGTAGTGGTTATGTGTCTTATTGGCTGTAGTGGTTATGTGTCTTACTGGCTGTAGTGGTTATGTGTCTTATTGGCTGTAGTGGTTATGTGTCTTATTGGCTGTAGTGGTTATGTGTCTTATTGGCTGTAGTGGTTATGTGTCTTATTGGCTGTAGTGGTTATGTGTCTTATTGGCTGTCGTGGTTATGTGTCTTACTGGCTGTAGTGGTTATGTGTCTTATTGGCTGTAGTGGTTATGTGTCTTATTGGCTGTAGTGGTTATGTGTCTTATTGGCTGTAGTGGTTATGTGTCTTATTGGCTGTAGTGGTTATGTGTCTTACTGGCTGTAGTGGTTATGTGTCTTATTGGCTGTAGTGGTTATGTGTCTTACTGGCTGTAGTGGTTATGTGTCTTATTGGCTGTAGTGGTTATGTGTCTTATTGGCTGTCGTGGTTATGTGTCTTATTGGCTGTAGTGGTTATGTGTCTCATTGGCTGTAGTGGTTATGTGTCTTATTGGCTGTAGTGGTTATGTGTCTTATTGGCTGTAGTGGTTATGTGTCTTATTGGCTGTAGTGGTTATGTGTCTTATTGGCTGTAGTGGTTATGTGTCTTACTGGCTGTAGTGGTTATGTGTCTTATTGGCTGTAGTGGTTATGTGTCTTACTGGCTGTAGTGGTTATGTGTCTTATTGGCTGTAGTGGTTATGTGTCTCATTGGCTGTAGTGGTTATGTGTCTCATTGGCTGTAGTGGTTATGTGTCTCATTGGCTGTAGTGGTTATGTGTCTCATTGGCTGTAGTGGTTATGTGTCTCATTGGCTGTAGTGGTTATGTGTCTTACTGGCTGTAGTGGTTATGTGTCTTATTGGCTGTAGTGGTTATGTGTCTTACTGGCTGTAGTGGTTATGTGTCTTATTGGCTGTAGTGGTTATGTGTCTCATTGGCTGTAGTGGTTATGTGTCTCATTGGCTGTAGTGGTTATGTGTCTCATTGGCTGTAGTGGTTATGTGTCTCATTGGCTGTAGTGGTAATGATAACATGGTTAATAATATGTTCCTCTCTATCATCACCAGTAGATATTGGCAGAAGTAGTAATTGAAGTGGGAATGTCATTACCATGCCCGTTGTGTAGTGGAGGGATTTTGCAGGACAGACATAGACAGACAGAGGCCCAGGCTGTGATGTGGCCCTAGCCTGGCCGCCTAGCCAAAGGATGCGTCCCAAATGGCACTCTATTTACTATGTAGTGCCCTACTTTGACCTGGGTCCATATGGCTCTGGTCTAAAGTAGTGCACTACATATGGAATAGGGTGCCATTTGGGACACCGCCAAACACTGATGTCCTCCGGAGCTCTAAATGTAAATGCTGTCTATTCTCCCAGCGTTTAATAAACGTTCTGGAGGTTTATTAATGTGCAAATGGGTGAGAGCACCTCTCCCCTGCGTCAGGCAGCCCCAGCCGAACGGCAGAGTGAACGGCAGCACAGAGGCACAGAGCTGTTTAACAGAGATTCACAAATCAGTCCAACTGGAGCTAAGCCTGTGGCTGCCTCTCTCTCCACTGGGGAACCACTAGCAGTATTTAATTCACACACTGTGTGTGTGGTGGTGTGTGTGTGTGTGTATGATGGAGTCCATTACCCACCAGAGAGCCTTTTATGTTTACTTATTTGTACCGCTCTCAAATAAGGTTCTTCCAGTGCCACTCACCTGGTGAATGGCAGGTTGTCAGAGGGAAATTGGGTCGAGAGATGGGAGCGACATCCAGATTCTGGCATCATGCATAAAGTTCCGTCACTCACAGAGCTAGCATACAAATAGGGAAATCTCAGGATAAAGACTCCTAGGATCCAGCCATAGTAATATGAATGCAAATAGGATTAAGGGCCAGCTTTAGAGGCTGATATACAATTCACAGTGCTTATAGGAGTCTGACGGCGGAGGCTATACATTCTCAACCTATACTGGAAATGAGGACACACTTATACAGACAGCTTTCACGGTAGTTTTCATGCATACAGACAGCTTTCACGGTAGTTTTCATGCATACAGACAGCTTCCACAGTAGTTTTCATGCATACAGACAGCTTCCACAGTAGTTTTCATGCATACAGACAGCTTCCACAGTAGTTTTCATGCATACAGACAGCTTCCACAGTAGTTTTCATGCATACAGACAGCTTCCACGGTAGTTTTCATGCATACAGACAGCTTCCACAGTAGTTTTCATGCATACAGACAGCTTCCACAGTAGTTTTCATGCATACAGACAGCTTCCACAGTAGTTTTCATGCATACAGACAGCTTCCACGGTAGTTTTCATGTATTTTTCTCCCCCATCACCCCGTATTGTGATTAGCAGTAGAGATGCATCACCTCGTATTGTGATTAGCAGTAGAGATGCATCACCTCGTATTGTGATTAGCAGTAGAGATGCATCACCTCGTATTGTGATTAGCAGTAGAGATGCATCACCTCGTATTGTGATTAGCAGTAGAGATGCATCACCTCGTATTGTGATTAGCAGTAGAGATGCATCACCTCGTATTGTGATTAGCAGTAGAGATGCATCACCTCGTATTGTGATTAGCAGTAGAGATGCATCACCCCGTATTGTGATTAGCAGTAGAGATGCATCACCCCGTATTGTGATTAGCAGTAGTGATGCATCACCCCATATTGTGATTAGCAGTAGAGCAGCCTCTCTCATTAGTGTTCTATACCGCATCATCTTTCAGGTGTTTTCACTCAATATTAGTTTGATCTTTGTCTGGGGGAGAAATAATTGGCTTGATGTAATGTACATTTGTTTTTACAAACCCACAGGAGTGAACTACAAAGGGCTTTTCATTCAGGTTCAGACAGCAACTCAAAGTTTTTTTCTCTTTTACTCGACTGATTTAACAAGCGTTTAAACTGACTGATCTCGAAAATAATTTGTGCTTCATGCTGTGACTAGGTTCTTTCTGTTGGGGTCAAATTCAACAGCCGTGGTCTGGGCTTTTGTGTCCATAACCTCTTGCTGACTGTTGATAGCAATAAATATTATTTGACATTTGACTGCTGTTTTTCTTGTCAGAGGGAGAAAATAACAAGGTCCATTCTGCTTCATACATTTTCACTCATTACGTCTCTTTGAGCACATAAGCTCTCTCTCTCTCTCTCTCTCTCTCTCTCTCTCTCTCTCTCTCTCTCTCTCTCTCTCTCTCTCTCTCTCTCTCTCTCTCTCTCTCCCAGGGCTCTTAGCTGGTTCTCTCCAGAGCTGAGGTCTGGTTTATCTCCGTCCATGAAGTTAAGAAAGCTGGCAGAGCTGTAAATTTGGACGCCCTTCGTTAGAGACCCTCCCCTGGCTGTAATTCATCTGAATCATCAGTGGTCTTTAGTTTCCTTTCAGAGGCCATAAAGTACACTGACACTGAGGAGAGGGGAGAGGGTGAGAGGTGAGGGGTGAGAGTGTGGGAGGCGAAGGGAGAAGGGGTTAGGTTAGGGGGGAGAAAGGAGTGAGGTGAGGGAAGAGGGGTTTAGGAGGGTGAGAGGCGAGTGGAAAGGGAGACAAGGAGACGGGGTGAGGGGGGCGAGGGGACCGTCGGGGGCCTGTGCCGCGCAGGGTTAGCTGCCAGACCTAGGAATGATATACGGTGAGGCCTGTGTACCTCGCTGACACTAGACGCTAACTAGACTGCTTTACAATTGGTTTCATTTTCCCCTCGCTTTCTCCTCACTCTCTTCTCTCTCTCTCTTAGGCCTCATGTCATCCTCCAGGACAGCTTGATCTTTAGTGAGCTGCTTCCAGCAGATGAGGATTGACATGTCAGTGAAAACAAATGGACACAGACGGGGATAGAGCTATGTGAGGAGCTGTAGAGGCCTTGCCTTTACTGTCTAACATGACCTGAGACGTATGACAGGGTGTGAGAGGTTAAAGCACCAGTCGTATAGTATTATTACATAGAGACCCAGGAAAGATCAGCAGGGCAGTAAATCAACATATAAATCTGGATGAGAGGATTGGCCATTCTAAACTTCACAGTATTTTTCTATGAATTGGAACACTGATTGATGTTATGGTTCTCTTTCTTGTATGATAAGGTAAACCAGTCATAAAACAGTCTAGTACAGGTCAGTGTAATCTGTTTTGAAGCGGTAGCCTCGCTAACTCTTTTTATGAGGAGTTGAACATCCCCACTGGTGTAAGATCAGAGCGGGGACTATGTGTGAGTATGCAGTCTATTCTGGTCACCACAGGTCTGCCATGCCATACACTGGCATCCATGATGGCCCTGCCTCCGTCTATCTTTATTTTGGGCTGTTCGTTCCCTGGAGGAAGAACAGAGCATGCTGTCCATGAGAGGGCGGCTTGTTTGATGGGGAGACAGGGCTAGAAATAGAACTAAGAGCTGGCCTGCCTGCCTGTAGTTCCATCCTACCCACCCACCTGTCTCCCTGCCTGTAGTCCCATCCTACCCACCCACCTGTCTCCCTGCCTGTAGTCCCATCCTACCCACCCACCTGTCTCCCTGCCTGTAGTCCCATCCTACCCACCCACCTGTGTCCCTGCCTCTACCTCGCATTACAGCTCCGTTTTCATTGCAAGATAAACATGGCATCTCACTCCAGAATCCTTTTGTAAATGTTTTCTGAAGCAGGCAAACAAAGCGCTTGGGAAAGTCGAATGAGTTAATTATTACAATGCTGTGTAGGACAATCAAAGCAAAGCAGAGCTCAGTCAAGTTAGTAACACTTTACTTTCCAGGTCAAACTCCACCCTCATGAATAAGAAGTCACTTTCTCTATTAGATAGGCATTATGTAGGAAATGCTATACAATGACAAGAGGGGAAACAATCTCAGGTCCTCTTCTGCTTTCTAATATTTAACAACAGACAGAAAAGGTTGGTAGATGAAAGGGTGATTGTGGAAGATATTTGTTGAGTGGATGAATGTGTTAAGTACGTTTTGGTCATTTTGGTCGGTGTTGTAATTTCTGAGTTCATAATTTTGAGGGCCTGGACAATTAGAAATTAGAACTCTGAAGAGTTTGTTGGCCAAGTTGTTGTTGGCAATGAGAACATTGACCACTGAAGGTTGTTGATTTGGAGATGATGTGAAGGTGTTCTAACAGTTTTACCTGTAGGCCTATGTGTGAATAGGGGTTAACCTCTTGGTTCAATCCCAGTCTAGTATCCTGACTGGGTTTAATCATTGTCACCTGTCTGACGGGTTTAGTGATGATGTCATAAGTCAGGAAACCCTTTAGAAGTCTGCGATGGTAAGATATTTTATTGTCATGGCGACATCTGGGTTCACAATGGTGCGGTTTAGTGGAATGGCCAGACGGGCCGATCGCTGCTTTAGGTTAAAACTTAAAAATAGTCCTAGTCTTCAGAAGCTGTGCCACAGGCAGGCAGGAAATACTTTGATTTCTTTTCCCTTTTTTTATTTTATTCGAATATTCAATAAATCCCCTGGATCTGGGGAGCAGGTGGTTGGGCTTAGATTCCACTCCGTGCTAAGGCAAACTTCCCTTCCATATTTTAGCTTCACAAAGCTTTGTCAAATGCAAAACCATTGTACACTCCGAGTCTGTTATTTTTAGAGGAGAACCACTCTGCATTAAATATTTTCTCTTGAAGTATATTGACATGGAGAATGGCCATGGTGACAATGATGATAATGATTTAAGTTAAAGTCAAAGCAACTATTTCAGACTCCAAATCCTGTTATACTGATCTCTCTGAACTTCAGAGCTGAGTAACCTATTAGTATTAGCTGTGTATGAGTGTACTGAAATATCCCAGAATGAGATTTTAAGACTATGTAAGACTATGTGGCCATGACGCACGGTTCAGCTCTCTCAGTAACCTGAGGCCAGGCTTATGGGCACACCTGTCTCTAGTTGTGGACAGACATGTCCTGGCTTGCAGCCTCTACCATTGAGACCTAACCTAATGCTAACGTTGGCTAATGTTAGCCACTGTTGTTATTGTAATGGGGTTAACATGATGCTATTTCACTCTGAGGCCAAAAGAGAGAGCGATACGGTGTTGTTTTCAACGTATGTTGAAGAGGTTGTTATATATTTACTGTATTAGTTATCAGCTATATTTACTAGCTGTATTACATGCCAGTAAAACTTGTAGCTTCAGCTGTGGTATACCTTAACAATAAATGATGGAAAACATTTTGAGCAGCATCCTAACTGGAGATGCGTTCCTGTAATTTCAACTTTGACATAAATCAAGTGTCATTGGTGTTTTTATTTTGGTGAAAATGTGAGGATATGCAGATACTGTAGGGGGCTGACCGAGACCGACAACGACCCCCAGATGTCATATTCTCACACGTCTTTGCTTACAATCATATCATGAGTAACCTGCCTAATTACTCACACATAACTTAAAATTATACAAATGTTTTCCATCATTCTGTGTGCCTCAGATTACACAGGACAAATAATTATCATAGGCCTCAATGTGTGGCAATCCAACCATGAACTGCCTCAAGCTTCTGCAGTTCACTTCGTCCCAGACAACATCACAGAGTAGCAGATGCCTGAATGTTCTCATTGTCTTGAGAGTCTTGAGACTCCAGAACGTTTGTTAGACTTGAGCCATTTGGCCTTTAACCATTAGGGATTTTTAGCCGCTGCCTTTGACACCAAACTAAAGGTGGAAATGCCATGCTATTCATTTTGTACAATGCCCTTACATCCCAGATGTAACTTGCTCTCGCATCTTGCATATTGAATGCATGTACCCAGAAGTATTCTGTATTAAATGTGTTAATATGACCACACCATGGCCTCGAGCCTCTGACTCCATCCAAATCAACTTTTTAGAAGTGACGGGTCTACACTAATTTGAGGTCTAAATGCAAATGAGTATCTCCCAAATACACATGCTTTAATTAGACCAGGACACGTGTTTCATATCAATGCGGGTCCATGGTTTGTGTTTCAAAGTGTTCTTTCCTCTTGTTTTACTTTTACTCTTGTAATTTATAGCATTAACGCATGTTTTCTTCTGGCAACATGTATCTACAGAAGGAATTAGCTAATGAATGTTTTTAGCCTTATGAACTTGAGTGGTGTTGAGCAGTGTTTTGCTCTGCCCTCCCCAGTACATGGTGTTGTAGAGCTGAGGGCAGCCACTAATGACCTTTAGCTGTGCTGGCAGGTTTTAAGTGTGATCAGTGGGTATATGTTTAAGCGTGTTGTCCTCTGCCCCAGGAGATTACAGTAACGATACCAATTAGCCCAATCTCATTAGCCTAGAAGACTCCACTGACTCTCACATACACATTAAGGGCCCTGCCTAATCTGACAGTTCTGAAATGGGCTGTGGGTGTACGGTGTGTGTGTGTGTTCACGGTATACCCTGGCCTTTGGGCATTGTGGTGTGTATGTATGTCTTCTCTCTAAGTATGTATGCCTTGTGTGTGTGTGTGTGGACCTGTTCTGTATGTGTGTATGTCCTGGGTCTGTGTGTGTAAGGCTATAAGCTTAATTACTAGTCAGGGATCAGCCCCACAGAGTGGCTGTGTAATCCAGCTCTGTGTTTTCCTCCTCTGAGTCCTCTTACTGTGCGCATAAACCATATAACTTTCATGTGTGTTTGGACTTCTCTCCCCCCTGATGGTTCATTTATGAATTCCTGAGAGATGGGAAGCCGCGCTCCACTCACTATCTCAGGTTTAAAGCCTCATGTTTCCCTTTTCACTCGCTCTCTCTCTCTCTCTCTCTCTCTCTCTCTCTCTCTCTCTCTCTCTCTCTCTCTCTCTCTCTCTCTCTCTCTCCCTCTCTCTCTCCCCTCTCTCTTTTCCAGGACCAGGCCCAGGTCTGATTAGTGCCTATTAAAGATCAGAGGGGTAAGGGGGAAGTGTCCAGCTGCTCAGGGTGCTACGCTGTGTTATATTTGGAATCTTTAGACTGTCCCGCTGGTGCTCCACAACACTTTATTATGTCACAGAGTTTATTAGAGTACTGGTGGGACAGTGTGGGATTGTATTGACTTTACTGAGGGATGGAGACATGAACCACTTCCTGTTTCAGGGCATGGAGGAGAGGAGCTGCATGGTCGCAGGTTTCACTTTCCAGATAAAACAGAGAGGGGCTCGCTCACTCACTTCCTCTCTTCCTCTCTTCTCTTCTCTTTCCTCTCTTCCTCTGGTCCCACTGGTGCAGCAGGCCTAAAAATGGCTTCCTAAATGTAGCACTTGTACATAAACATTGACTACATGGAAAATGTGTGATTTGAGGGATTTGGGGGATGTTGGTCTTGGTGTTATAGCCTCAGCGATGACATTTGCTTTGTCATGTGCCAACTTCCAGTAACAGATTAAATATATACTAATTTTGAAAAAGTGTTTTTTATTTTTATTTATTTCACCTTTATTTAACCAGGTAGGCCAGTTGAGAACAAGTTCTTTTTTACAACTGCGACCTGGCCAAGATAAAGCAAAGCATTGCGACACAAACAACAACACAGAGTTACACATGGAATAAACAAACATACAGTCAATAATACAATAGAAAGTCTATTTTATTTAGCTTTTTTATTTTACAGACACATCTGGTTTAGAATAATATAAATGGTCCACGTTATGACAAAACAGAAAATAATTATGAAAATATTTTATGCATATTTTAAATTGTTCACCTGGTTAATGTTACACAAATATTTATTTGAGGTGGAACATTATGTTTTAATTAACCCCTTGTAAAAATCTCCCTCTCTCCTTTAATGTCCTCTAATGTCTTCCCCCTTTTCTCACGGTGGGTCTCATTAGGTTAGGATTAACACAGGATTATATTACTGTAGCCATGGGCTATTTACTCTACTTACCCCTCTATCCCACTACACCAATATCTCCAGGACCTTCTCCATGATTTCATTTGGAACGCCTCAGATGACTTTTAACAGGCAAGGGTATCTGAGCCCTGGCAGCTAATCAAAGAAAAATAACTGGAGGATGGCTTTGATAACTGAGCACTTTTCACACGCACCCAGCGTAAGCCATGTTTATGTACTGTCCTCTGCTGCAGGAAATTAAAGCTGTCGTCTACACTGTGTTTAGAGTAATTGGTCATTTTGTGTTATTCACATAGTCAGGCTTCTACAGTTTCGCTCTACCTGTTATTGTAGAAAATAATTACTTTCGAGCCCAGACGATTTGAGGGATGGCATATATTATTTCCTCCTCTCTCTCTCTCTCTCTCTCTCTCTCTCTCTCTCTCTCTCTCTCTCTCTCTCTCTCTCTCTCTCTTTCTCTCTCTCTTTCTCTCTCTCTCTCTCTCTCTCTCTCTCTCTCTCTCTCTCTCTCTCTCTCTCTCTCTCTCTCTCTCTCTCTCTCTCTCTCTCTCTCTCTCTCAATTCAATTCAATTCAATTCAAGGGGCTTTATTGGCATGGGACACATGTGTTAACATTGCCAAAGCAAGTGAGGTAGACAATACACAAAAGTGAAACAAACAACACAAATTAACAGTAAACATTACACATACAGAAGTTTCAAAACAATAAAGACATTACAAATGTCATATTATATATATACAGTGTTGTAACAATGTACGAATGGTTAAAGCACACAAGTTAAAATAAATAAGCATAAATATGGGTTGTATTTACAATGGTGTTTGTTCTTCACTGGTTGCCCTTTTCTTGTGACAACAGGTCACAAATCTTGCTGCTGTGATGGCACACTGTGGAATTTCACCCAGTAGATATGGGAGTTTATCAAAATTGGATTTGTTTTCGAATTCTTTGTGGATCTGTGTAATCTGAGGGAAATATGTGTCTCTAATATGGTCATACATTGGGCAGGAGGTTAGGAAGTGCAGCTCAGTTTCCACCTCATTTTGTGGGCAGTGAGCACATAGCCTGTCTTCTCTTGAGCCATGTCTGCCTACGGCGGCCTTTCTCAATAGCAAGGCTATGCTCACTGAGTCTGTACATAGTCAAAGCTTTCCTTAAGTTTGGGTCAGTCACAGTGGTCAGGTATTCTGCCACTGTGTACTCTCTGTTTAGGGCCAAATAGCATTCTAGTTTGCTCTGTTTTTTTGTTAATTCTTTCCAATGTGTCAAGTAATTATCTTTTTGTTTTCTCATGATTTGGTTGGGTCTAATTGTGCTGTTGTCCTGGGGCTCTGTGGGGTGTGTTTGTGTTTGTGAACAGAGCCCTAGGACCAGCTTGCTTAGTGGACTCTTCTCCAGGTTCATCTCTCTGTAGGTGATGGCTTTGTTATGGAAGGTTTGGGAATCGCTTCCTTTTAGGTGGTTGTAGAATTTAACGGCTCTTTTCTGGATTTTGATAATTAGTGGGTATCGGCCTAATTCTGCTCTGCATGCATTATTTGGTGTTCTACGTTGTACACGGAGGATATTTTTGCAGAATTCTGCATGCAGAGTCTCAATTTGGTGTTTGCCCCATTTTGTGAAATCTTGGTTGGTGAGCGGACCCCAGACCTCACTCTCTCTCTCTCTCTCTCTATCTCTCTCTCTTTTTCTTTCTCTATCTCTTTCTCTGTCTCTCTCTTTCTCTCTCTTTCACCAGACGTGACCGACTTAACACACAGGCCATTCGATCCGAGGGCTGACAATGATGGCATCAAATCCACAGTATGTGGCACCACTATACCAAACCTCAATACTTTTCTTGTTGTAGGTGTTGTTATTGTAATGGAAATCTAAAGAAAGATGAGGATGAGGAAAACATCTCCGCAATATACACAAAATGTCTGTGATTGATTCCATCTGTATCCGTCACCATATTCCTACAGCAAAATCAAAACATTTTGCTGGTTGAATTCAAAAACACGGTGCTGAGTGCAGCGAAATAAATTGCCATCTTTGGTTTATTTGTGTGCCTTGTAAACATACCTAACAGCCACGAGGCCAGAAGACAACAGAGAAGGGATTTCAGTTACCCTTCTAAAGTCAAGCAGCAATGTAATGAGGTCTGCCAAAATGACACTCAAGTAAGCTGTAATGACTACATTGTTTTTTTCTCCCAACCTTCTTCCAAGTAGCTGGCACACAGAAGCTGGCGGCTCACGGAAGTCTGTGTGCTCAGAGAACTTAAGGAGTTTTGAAAGTTAAAAGGAGGCTTTTTTCTTCCCGGATCCTGTGATGTTTCTCTGCCTTCTCTTTTGTGTTGAGCCTGGTAGACGATGCTATTATGTTAGAGGAAGTAATATGGTTGTGACATCCTTCACTACCTATTTGAAAATCACATTCGGCAGCTCGGCAGCCTTGTGAGTAGCAGTGCAACGCCTTTTCTTAACAAATGCACTTTTCCCTCACGTGCACTTTCAAGAAATCTTGTTAAACACAAAAGGAGCAGCAAGCAGCTTCTGTGGGACAAAAAGAAAAACAAAAAAATGAGCGAGGTGGGGGAAAAAATCTAACTTTGAAAAATGATTCTAAACGTGCTGTATGCCAGGTAGATACACGAACGTCTACTCTTATTTAGCGTGTAGCACCTGAAACGGTGCTGTTAGTGGGCTGAAAGGCTGACCTTGAATCGTCTCCTGTCAGCATCGTGTTAGTACTCCTGCTTCCTGTCTAGGTGTGCTACCATCATGACATTGTTTATTCACTTTGATTTGTCTGCTACAGTATCGACAGAAGATCTTCCTCCCTACCGTAAATCATTCTCGTTAGCTATACGTATAGCTAGCAGATGAGCTACTTCAGTGTTATTACGTGCGAGGAGCTGCACTTGTGGTTGTTCCTATGCATGGCAGTTATTGATATGCAGCTCTAATGATGTGCAGTACCTCTGCTAGTGGCACTTAGAGAAACATTGATTAAATGTGTTTTTAAGGGTCACCAGCGCCCATTAGAATTAGCGTGCGCCCGCGAACCGCTTGTCATGCATGTCACACGGTCTCTCTCTCTTCCAGCTCTCCTCCTGTTCTCTCCATCTGGGGAGGGCTTGTCCATACTGGGCTCTGGTCCGCTCAGTGTGGCACATCAAACCCTATAAAGGGAATCATTTATGTGCCACTCCCCATTACTGAACAGCATGGAGACAGCTAATGAGGGACCACGGCAAAAGGAATATTTCCACCACTTTGCTTCTAGACAGACACTGGCACAGAAAGAAACCCATGCAGGAGTCTTCTGGGAATCATTGTTTTTTTGAGGAGGGTAAAAAGAACAAAAGCAATGTGTGATTTTCTTTCCCGCCTTCTCTCCATCTTCTTCTCTTTTTTAGCCGTTAGTGCTATACCTCAGTTACGGCAACAGCTTGAGGTGAAGACTCTGCAAAACACACACAATTTTGTTAGTGTGAATATATGATGATGGTGTGTGTCTGTGTTTGTGTGTGTGTGGGGGTGGGGGGGGGGTGGGGGTTCTGTGTGAATATATGTTTGCAGTAGATTCCCTGATCCAGGAGTGTTTTGGCAGGTGCATATGTATGACCGTGTGTGTGTGTGTGTGTGTGGGTGCACCTGCTTGCACGTGCGTATGTACATGCGTGTGTGCGCGCTCCTGCATGTGTACGCGCATCGTCGTAAGTGTGTGTGTGTGCGCCCCCGTGCGTGTGTGTATAGAGGTCTAGTGTTGCTGATAAAAAGGTAGCTGTGACATTTCCAATTTGCCATGCACCAGCCCACTCCATCTCCTTCCTGCTGCCTCTTACATGGTAGAGTAAGCCTCTAGGATTGACAATAATTACAGCCCGCATAAAATGAAGAGGGTAATATGAACACAGCTTTGCCATAATTGCCTTTTCATTATTTGCTAACAGTGAGCTATTCAGTCATAAGAAAGAGATTGCATAGTAATTGGCTGACAATGGGAAGCTGGGGCTCTGTTCAGTTGCTGTGGAAATTTGTGTGTTGCTGTGAAGGTTTTTGGGGGGGATTTTTATAAAAAATCTGAAGCATTAAACTGTAATTTAAAACTACAATTTCGAGCATGAATGAAAATCTTGGTATTAACATGAGCTCCTATTTAGAGTGGAACATCCTATTAGCTGCATTAGCACTAGTTGGTAAGTTTCCATATGGGCTGCCTCTAAACCAAATGGGGTTTAGACAGCTTTGTTTCTCTCTCAGTCAGTCTCATACTGAACCATACAGACAACACAACAGTTATGGTGTTTGGGAAAAGACCCTCCTGTATGTGGTGTGTGTGTGTCTGTGGGAAAACCAGAGTGATGCAATAGGCTTAAGAAACAATACACAAGCACATACACACGCGCACGCAAGCACACACACACACACATTATTTCAGCATCATCATATTCGTGTCCACTTATGATTTTATGAAGGCATAACTGGGCAGCTCTAAACTTCCTCTGTTAATATGAGCGGCACACAGCATTTAGTCTGTTCTGTTGTACCGAGGCAACATGACAATAGATAGGCCGGTACATCCGATAATGATTTCCAAAGCAATCCATCTCCTATATTACATCAGAAAGGGTTGGCAGCGCTGCGACGGGAGACCAATGTTAATTTGTCTAAATAGGATTTTGAGGTTATGGCTGGGGCTCTGGAGATGCAGCTACAATATAATCTCAAGGACAATAGAACAAGGCGTAGCAGCCTTGTGGTGTGTGTGTGTGTGTGTGTGTGTGTGTGTGTGTGTGTGTGTGTGTGTGTGTGTGTGTGTGTGTGTGTGTGTGTGTGTGTGTGTGTGTGTGTGTGTGTGTGTCTGGTTGGAGACACAGAGGATGCAGCGGTATTGCTGATCCTTTAGAAAAAATAAAAGCCCTCTCAGGTGTCGGACAGATATGGGTTCAAGCCAGCTCTCCCAGTTCCAGGGCTATTTTTAATACCCCATCCTGAGTGTGGGGGGGGGGGGGGGGTCAGAGGACAGGTTGAGGTACATGGCTGTTAGCACTCAGCAAATGGAACAAGGGAGACATGCAAAGCTGAGTTGTTGTTGGGTTTTTGTGTGTGAGAGAGAGAAAGAGAAAGAGGGAGAAGAAGAGGGAGAGAGAGAAAGAGAGCGAGAGAGGCCCAGGTCTTACTGGTTTTGGGAGTGAAAGTGGATATAACAGAAATTCCTGTGAAATGATTGTTTGTGGAAAGCTGGGGCTGGCCTAGTGTTTATTTGGAATGGGCTGGTTGGAGCATCGTGACTCTGTGGGATCCTGTCTCCTCTCCCAGGCATCTCCCATAGGCCTACTATACAACTACTTCAGCCAGCTAGCAGGCCCTCTACTCCTCTAACACAACTCTCAACCAATCAAGATTTATCTTATGCAGTATACATTGCGTGGCACAGAGCTCTTCAGTGGTGGGTAGTAGGAGTCATTTAGCACAAGTGCTTGCATGAGAAGAAATAAATAACATTCACAGGGTTACTATCATTGGATGGGCCTGATGTTAGCCAGGCATTAACACACGTTTAGAAAGCAGCAAAACGCCGCAGGACATAAAGACAAGACTAGTGGAGATAGCGTTAGGTTGATATGATGGCTGAGGATGATTATGAAGTTACTGTAGTAATACCATTGATACCCTGTCTAGACCCCATCCTCACTGTTCTCTTCCCTCCTCTCCCACTTTTCCTCCCTGATCATCAGACCCATATCATCAAATCAAATGTATTTATATAGCTCTTCTTACATCAGCTGATATCTCAAAGTGCTGTACAGAAACCCAGCCTAAAACCCCAAACAGCAAGCAATGCAGGTGTAGAAGCACGGTGGCTAGGAAAAACTCCCTAGAAAGGCCAAAACCTAGGAAGTAACCTAGAGAGGAACCAGGCTATGAGGGACGGCCAGTCCTCTTCTGGCTGTGCCGGGTGGAGATTATAACAGAACATGGCCAAGATGTTCAAATGTTCATAAATGACCAGCATGGTCAAATAATAATAATCACAGTCATTGTCTAGGGTGCAGCAAGTCAGCACCTCAGGAGTAAATGTCAGTTGGCTTTCATAGCCGATCATGTCTGGGACAGGTAGCACGTCCGGTGAACAGGTCAGGGTTCCATAGCCGCAGGCAGAACAGTTGAAACTGGAGCAGCAGCATGGCCAGGTGGACTGGGGACAGCAAGGAGTCATCATGCCAGTTAGTCCTGAGTCATGGTCCTAGGGCTCAGGTCCTCCGAGAGAGAGAAAGAAAGAGAGAAAGAGAGAATTAGAGAGAGCTTCCTTAAATTCACACAGGACACCAGATAAGACAGGAGAAGTACTCCAGATATAACAAACTGACCCTAGCCCCCCGACACATAAACTACTGCAGCATAAATACTGGAGGCTGAAACAGGAGGGGTCAGGAGACACTGTGGCCCCATCCGATGATACCCCCGGACAGGGCCAAACAGGAAGGATATAACCCCACCCACTTTGCCAAAGCACAGCCCCCACACCACTAGAGGGATATCTTCAACCACCAACTTACCATCCTGAGACAAGGCCGAGTATAGCCCTCAAAGATCTCCGCCACGGTACAACCCAAGGGGTTACAGCCAGCCAGAGGCTCTCTCGTTTGAGGTGCTGGTCGGTGTCATAATTATCTAACACAACGGGGCTGCTTCTCTTATTAGTAATTAGCTCCCACCAAACTGATTGGTATGGCTTCCTGTTCTCATCCCGTTTTATGTTTCAACATTTACTTTGTGCTTGAAGGATTTGTTTGTATATATCTTGTGTGATGAGCGCTTTTCAAGTAATTGGCTCCTGAGGGACAGCACTTTCTAACAGTTAAAGAATAATTACAGTCCTATGAAATGTTAAACTGCCCTCGCTGTCTTTCGCAAGGGCCTAATTGCGTGCAACAAGTAAGGCAGGCATTTCATTTTGTTCATCACAGGGACAGACTGAACTTTCATGGAAACACACAGAAATGTTGTAGAGTGGTAAATACCCTCACATATGGTAATTTTGTAGGACACCAAAGCAGTTTTGAAAGGCAGAGCTCTCATTGAAAGCGATGCCGGTATCTTGTTTTTTTCATGTTGTGGAGTGGGGTGTGAGAGCTGGGTGTCTGTGGGCTGTTATGCTCTAATGGAGTTTTGCATATATTTATTATAAAGCCATGAGAAGGAGAGTTCTTAAAGGATAAAATACACTTATTTACCATAAAAATGTCTGTTAAAAAAATCACTCACTGTGTTTTTATAATCATTGTCTTTTGGATGCACGGTTGAAAAGCTTTGCTTTACTTCTTTGTTGTTGTTGTTTGGAATATATGGGAAGCAGATTAAAATCTAATAGGTCTTTGAACTGAAAGACTTTCGTTGTTTTTCTCTCTGCTCGATGATTAGATATTATAATATTAGATATAAGAACCATTGAGAAATGTAAATGTAGGCTTAAAAAATATGTAGAGTTAATAGAGGAAATTATAATTCTCCTGGCTATTTCATAAACATTCATTATTCAAAAGAGAGAAAAAAAGGCAAATGAACTAATAGGGAAATATCATTTTGGCCTAATTTATTTATGATATAGCTGAGTGGAATTCTATGAAGTAGAGTGTGTGTCTGGTATTCCTCATTTTTATTTGTTTATCATTTTGTGGATGTGTGTCGAGAGCCTATATGCATGCAAGCATGTGTGTCTGTTGGGCCATATTTGAATGCACGTATGCATATTTCCTTTTACTGCTAAAACCTGTCTGTGTCTAAATTATAATGTGTTCATTTCTTTGTATTTTCTCTAACAGATTGGTCAGCACAACATGGCAGGAGATAAAAAAGACCTTAGAAGGTACTTTCCTGAGATGCGCACGTTTGTCCTTTAAATAACGTAGCAGTCTGAACCTCTTCCATATCAGTTTTTTCCCAAATCATTTTGCAGGGTGTAACTTTTTTATAATGACGTTGTCACGTTCCTTACCTGTTTTCTCTTGTTTGGTATGTGTTTATTGGTCAGGGCGTGAGTTTTGGGTGGGCAGTCTATGTTTTCTGTTTCTATGTTGGTTTTGGGTTGCCTGGTATGGCTCTCAATTAGAGGCAGGTGTTTGACGTTTCCTCTGAATGAGAGTCATATTAAGGTAGGTTGTTCTCACTGTTTGTTTGTGGGTGATTGTCGTCCGTGTCTGTGTCTGCGCACCACACGGGACTGTAGCGTTCGTTTGTAATAGTCTGTTCCTGTTCGTGCGTTCTTCATGTTTTATGTAAGTTCTCTCGTTCAGGTCTGTCTACTTCGTTTTGTTGTTTTGTAAAATTATCAAGTGTTCTTCGTGTGTTTAGTTTAGTTTTGTTAATAAAGTTCATTATGTATTCACAACCCGCTGCACGTTGGTCCAATCCTTGCTACTCCTCTTCGGATGAAGAGAAGGAGGAGGCCCGTTACAGAATCACCCACCAAACCCGGATCAAGCAGCGGGTTAACGGACAGCGCACGAAGCAGGATTTCTGGTCTTGGGAGGAGATCATAGAAGGAAAAGGACCATGGGCTAAAGTTGAAGTGAATCGCCGCCCATGGGAACAGCTGGAGGCAGCTCGGAGAGCGGAGGAAACCGGAGAGAGGAACCGGCGTTATGAGGGGACGCGTCTAGCACGGAAGCCCGAAAAGCCCGCAAGTACAACCCAAAAATTTCTTGGGGGGGGGCTAAGAGGTAGTGGGTCTAGGGCAGGTAGGAGACCTGCGCCCACTTCCCAGGCTAACCGTGGAGAGCGGGAGTACGGGCAGACACCGTGTTACGCAGTAGAGCGCACGGTGTCTCCTGTACGTGTGCATAGCCCGGTGCGGGTTATTCCACCTCCTCGCACTGGTAGGGCTAGATTGAGCATTGAGCCAAGTGCCATGAAGCCGGCTCTACATATCTGGCCACCAGTACGTCTCCTTGGGCCGGCTTACATGGCACCAGCCTTACGCATGGTGTCCCCGGTTCGCCTACATAGCCCGGTGCGGGTTATTCCACCTCCCCGCACTGGTCAGGCGACGGGGAGCATACAACCAGGTAAGGTTGGGCAGGTTCAGTGTTCAAGGGAGCCAGTACGCCTACACGGTCCGGTATATCCGGCGCCACCTTCCCGCCCCAGCTCAGTACCACCAGTGCCTACACCACGCACCAGGCTTCCAGTGCGTCTCCAGAGCCCTGTTCCTCCTCCACGCACTCTCCCTGTGGTGCGTGTCTCAAGCTCAGTGCCTCCAGTTTCGGCACCACGCATCAAGCCTCCTGTGCGTCTCCAGAGCCCTGTACGCACTGTTCCTTCTCCCCTCACTCGCCCTGAGGTGCGTGCCCTCAGCCCGGTACCTCCAGTTCCGGTACCACGCACCAGGCCTATAGTGCGCATCGAGAGTCCAGTGTGCCCTGTTCCTGCTCCCCGCACTAGCCTTGAGGTGCGTGTCTCCAGTCCGGTACCACCAGTTCCGGCACCACGCACCAGGCCTACTGTGCGCCTCAGCAGGTCAGAGTCGGCTGTCTGCCCAGCACCGTCTGAGCCATCTGTCTGCCCAGCGCCATCTGAGCCATCTGTCTGCCCAGCGCCGTCTGAGCCATCTGTCTGCCCAGCGCCGTCTGAGCCATCTGTCTGCCCAGCGCCGTCTGAGCCATCCGTCTGCCCAGCGCCGTCTGAGCCATCCGTCTGCCCAGCGCCTTCTGAGCCATCCGTCTGCCCAGCGCCTTCTGAGCCATCCGTCTGCCCAGCGCCTTCTGAGCCATCCGTCTGCCCAGCGCCTTCTGAGCCATCCGTCTGCCACGAGCCATTAGAGCCGCCCGTCTGTCCCGAGCCATTAGAGCCGTCCGTCAGTCAGGAGCCGCTAGAGCCGTCCGTCAGTCAGGAGCTGCCAGAGCCGCCAGCCAGTCAGGAGCTGCCAGAGCCGCCAGCCAGTCAGGAGCTGCCAGAGCCGCCAGCCAGTCAGGAGCTGCCAGAGCCGCCAGCCAGTCAGGAGCTGCCAGAGCCGCCAGCCAGTCAGGAGCTGCCAGAGCCGCCAGCCAGTCAGGAGCTGCCAGAACCGCCAGCCAGTCAGGAGCTGCCAGAGCTGCCCTACAGTCATGAGCTGCCCTCCAGTCATGAGCTGCCCTACAGTCATGAGCTGCCCTCCAGTCATGAGCTGCCCTCCAGTCATGAGCTGCCCTACAGTCATGAGCTGCCCTACAGTCATGAGCTGCCCTCCAGTCATGAGCTGCCCTCCAGTCATGAGCTGCCCTCCAGTCATGAGCTGCCCTCCAGTCATGAGCTGCCCTCCAGTCATGAGCTGCCCTACAGTCATGAGCTGCCACCCAGTCCGGAGCTGCCACCCAGTCCGGAGCTGCCACCCAGTCCGGAGCTGCCACCCAGTCCGGAGCTGCCACCCAGTCCGGAGCTGCCACTCAGTCCGGAGCTGCCATTAGTACAGAGTTGTCCCTCTGTCCTAAGCTACCTCTCTGTCCGGAGCTACCTCTCTGTCCGGAGCTACCTCTCTGTCCTGAGCTACCTCTCTGTCCTGAGCTACCTCTCTGTCCTGAGCTACCTCTCTGTCCTGAGGTACCTCTCTGTCCTGAGCTGTCTCCTCTATGTAGGAGGGGCCTTAGTGAAGGTTCCTGGACCATGGTCGGGGGCGAGGGTCGCCACTCAAAGGACGCTAAGGAGGGGGACAAAGACAGTGGTGGAGTGGTGTCCTCGTCCACCGCCGGAGCCGCCACCGCGGACAGATGCCCACCCAGACCCTCCCCTTGAGTTGTAGGGGTGCGCCCGGAGTTCGCACCTTGAGGGGGGGGTTCTGTCACGTTCCTGACCTGTTTTCTGTTGTTTGGTATGTGTTTATTGGTCAGGGCGTGAGTTTTGGGTGGGCAGTCTATGTTTTCTGTTTCTATGTTGGTTTTGGGTTGCCTGGTATGGCTCTCAATTAGAGGCAGGTGTTTGACGTTTCCTCTGATTGAGAGTCATATTAAGGTAGGTTGTTCTCACTGTTTGTTTGTGGGTGATTGTCGTCCGTGTCTGTGTCTGCGCACCACACGGGACTGTAGCGTTCGTTTGTAATAGTCTGTTCCTGTTCGTGCGTTCTTCATGTTTTATGTAAGTTCTCTCGTTCAGGTCTGTCTACTTCGTTTTGTTGTTTTGTAAAATTATCAAGTGTTCTTCGTGTGTTTAGTTTCGTTTTGTTAATAAAGTTCATTATGTATTCACAACCCGCTGCACGTTGGTCCAATCCTTGCTACTCCTCTTCGGATGAAGAGAAGGAGGAGGCCCGTTACAGACGTTTAAATCTATTTAGACAGAAAAATCAACAATAGGTTACATGGTTGGATGGTAATTCACAACAGTAAATAAATAAGGTGATTTCTCTCACCCTCTATCTGTTATGAACAGTGGGTCAAGCATAACTATTGGTGAGGTCTTCACACATGCAGAAACTGAAAATTATTCAGACAACCTGTCAGTCCACAGAGACAATGACTATGAATTGAAAAGCATCATGTATTTTTCCATGCTTGTCTATTCAGTGTATTCAGAATATAAATACAGTATACTGGATATTTATTTACTTTAAGACCACTAATATTCTGGCCATTGTAGTAGTACTTGTCAGTAGCACAAAAATCATGTTTGGGAGGCTCTGGAATGTACACACATACCTCTGGACTTGTGCTATGTACTGACATTACAATCTCCCTCTAACGTGTCCTGACCATGGAGAGAGATTCACTCTTCCATACACCGCTGTCACTCCACATGATTGAATGTTTGGTATGCAGTTCATATTTATATATTTTTTCCCCTTGCAATGCATGCTGAAATACTGTGCATTGATTTTGATCCAGCAAGGGCCTGGCTAAAGGCACTATTTATTTTGATCCAGCGAGGGCCTGGCTAAAGGCACCATTGATTTTGATCCAGCGAGGGCCTGGCTAAAGGCACCATTGATTTTGATCCAGCGAGGGCCTGGCTAAAGGCACCATTGATTTTGATCCAGCGAGGGCCTGGCTAAAGACACCATTGATTTAAGAGGAGTGGATGGGCGTTGTGGTCTGCATGCCTCACATTCCTCCCCGAATACGGTCCTGCTCCTCCCTGACGGACCTGATGGACAGACGGACGGGGGAACAATGTTGGTATTGCTGCAGACAATGAGAGCGAGAGAGAGAAAGAGAGAGAAAGAGGGATTAAGATTGGGGAAGCGAGAGAGAGAGAAAGAGAGAGAGAGAGGGAGAGAGAGAGGGGTGAAGGATTGAAATGGCTGACCCTTCAAAATGGTTTTCATCAAAGGTAGTGTATGATGTTCTCAGCATTACCTCTCTCTAACCCTCCCCTTATATCCCGTGGTCGTACTGAGGCTATAGCCCTCTTACTGTAGCTATCAGTAGATCCTGTCTGCTCTGTCCTACAGGTCTCTCCAACCATCAACTATCAACTTCTAATAACCCAGCATGACTAGCTATTTCCCTCTCCTTCTCTCCATCCCTCCCCGTCCCATTCTGGATTGCAGGTTGTTGTAATGTGGTAATGCACTCAAGTGAATTATAAGTGAGGGCTCAGTAGCTCAGTATTGGCAGCAGGCAGCCTTGGCATGCCATCGTTGTGCCCAGTGGGCCCTTTGTAAATAAAATGTTATTTCACGGCTCCATATTTCATGCCCTGTGTGCACAGAGGGCTCAGCGCTGCCATACCTACCTACCTCACTAGATATCAGATCTCTCTCTCTCACTCTGTGTCTCTCTCAGTACAGGACTCAATCACTAGTACAGCACCCCTCGTAGGCTGTGCTAGCTACACCACTCCATGCTGCCATGCTGCCTCACATACTGGTTGAGATGAGAGGATATGGTGCAGAACCATGCAGTTATAATATTGGTGCCCTCTATAATCTCTTATGGTTGTCAGTGATGTGTTTTATGGAGCTGTTACACTGATGGTGATATGATAGTTAGGGATATAGTCATCTTGGGCTTTGAGTGGCATGTCAAAACCTCTGATGAATCTTGTGTAAATTATGAAAATATGTCGAACTACAAAAAAAGCAGATTTTATTGTAAAAACTGTATGTGTTTTGAATTGCTATAAAGTAATAACCAGGTAGATAAAGAATTAATCAGACAAACATGAAGTGAAAACAAAGAAACAAACAGATGATGGCCAGATAATGTCCAGATGATATCCAGATGATGTCCAAATGATGGCCAGATGATAGCCAGATGATGTCCAGATGATGGCAAGAAAATGTCCAGATGATGGCCAGATAATGTCCAGATGGTGTCCAGATGATGTCCAGATGATGGCCAGATGATGGCCAGATAATGTCCAGATGGGGTCCAGATGATGGCCAGATGATGGCCAGATGATGGCCAGATGATGGCCAGATAATGTCCAGATGATGTCCAGATGATGTCCAGATGATGGCCAGATAATGTCCAGATGATGTCCAAATGATGGCCAGATGATAGCCAGATGATGTCCAGATGATGGCAAGATAATGTCCAGATGATGTCCAAATGATGGCCAGATGATAGCCAGATGATGTCCAGATGATGTCCAGATGATGTCCAGATGATGGCCAGATAATGTCCAGATGATGTCCAAATGATGGCCAGATGATAGCCAGATGATGTCCAGATGATGGCCAGATAATGGCCAGATAATGTCCAGATGGTGTCCAGATGATGGCCAGATGATGGCCAGATAATGTCCAGATGGGGTCCAGATGATGGCCAGATGATGGCCAGATAATGTCCAGATGATGTCCAGATGATGTCCAGATGATGTCCAGATGATGGCAAGATAATGTCCAGATGATATCCAGATGATGGCCAGATAATGGCCAGATGATGTCCAGATGATGTCCAGATGATGTCCAGATGATGTCCAGATAATGTCCAGATGATATCCAGATGATGGCCAGATAATACCCAGATAATGTCCAGATAATGTCCAGATGATGTCCAGATGATGGCCAGATGATGGCCAGATGATGGGCAGATGCATCAGAAAGAGCATGTCTATTGAGTTACATGTTTTCCCACTTGTCGCTGTGTCCATGATTTCCCAGAACATACAGGTGTGGACTGTGAAGAGCCTGGGCTCTAGAAGTGTTAGCTACTATGACTGATTGGGTTCATCTGCACCTAGCCTATGAAGACAGACTGGTTAAATGGTTGTTTATACAGACCTAAGCTATACAATAACACTTGCAAAGGTGTCAGCATTGCCGATAGGAAGTGGTATATGTAAATACAGGAATCATTTTGTTTTTATTACAAATAACAGAACTTTGTATAATGGTAAGTATAGCAATTTCAAATATTTTATTGCTGAAAATCGTTTGAACCATTTAGATCCATTTGGATAGTTCTACCATTTGTAACGCACTGTAGCCTATTTGGGGATGCATTGGTAGGTACGTTGGCAGGCTAAATGGGATGAACTGAGCGATATCACTAACAGGCCCATGGTTTTCCAGGCTATTAGATGGATCTAGCCTGTGATCCACCATGGGGAAGAGATGCAGCCCATGGCTAAACAAACCTCTCTTTGTTTCAGGGTGTGCTGACTGCTCTCCATTGAGCGGAGAAGGGTAAACACTGGTAGCGCTATAGAGACACACATTGTCAACACACTGCACTCATTAACTATAATGAGATGTTATGAGGAGCCATTGTGTGGCTTCTAGAGGATAACCTGCCCTGCTATTGTTGTTGTTGTTTCTGCAAGGCAAATCTTGGCTTTAAGATTGAACAAAAAACCCACTGCCTGCGTTCTTCTATTCTTTCTTCCCCTCAGATCCCGCATCTAACCGTTCACCGACCGACGAGTCTCCTCCAGGATAGCTGTTAGTGTAACGGCATTCCTCCTCCTCTTCATACGAAGAGGAGGAGTAGTGATTCGACCAAAATGCAGCGGGTTGTGAATACATAATGATTTATTAAAGCAAACGACGAAACACGAAAACAAACACTTGGAAGGATTACAAAATAACAAAAACGAATGTAGACTGACCTAAACCATGAGAACTTACATATAACACGAAGCACGTAGGAACAGGTACAGACTATAACAAACGAACGAACAAACGCTACAGTCCCGTGTGGTGCGCAGACACAGACACGGACGACAATCACCCACAAACAAACAGTGAGAACAACCTACCTTAATATGACTCTCAATCAGAGGAAACGTCAAACACCTGCCTCTAATTGAGAGCCATACCAGGCAACCCAAAACCAACATAGAAACAGAAAACATAGACTGCCCACCCAAAACTCACGCCCTGACCAATAAACACATACCAAACAACAGAAAACAGGTCAGGAACGTGACAGAACCCCCCCCTCAAGGTGCGAACTCCGGGCGCACCCCTACAACTCAAGGGGAGGGTCTGGGTGGGCATCTGTCCGCGGTGGCGGCTCCGGCGGTGGACGAGGACACCACTCCACCACTGTCTTTGTCCCCCTCCTTAGCGTCCTTTGAGTGGCGACCCTCGCCCCCGACCATGGTCCAGGAACCTTCACTAAGGCCCCTCCTACATAGAGGAGACAGCTCAGGACAGAGAGGTACCTCAGGACAGAGAGGTAGCTCAGGACAGAGAGGTAGCTCCGGACAGAGAGGTAGCTCCGGACAGAGAGGTAGCTTAGGACAGAGGGACAACTCTGTACTAATGGCAGCTCCGGACTGAGTGGCAGCTCCGGACTGGGTGGCAGCTCCGGACTGGGTGGCAGCTCCGGACTGAGTGGCAGCTCCGGACTGAGTGGCAGCTCATGACTGGAGGGCAGCTCATGACTGGAGGGCAGCTCATGACTGTAGGGCAGCTCATGACTGTAGGGCAGCTCATGACTGTAGGGCAGCTCATGACTGTAGGGCAGCTCATGACTGGAGGGCAGCTCATGACTGGAGGGCAGCTCATGACTGGAGGGCAGCTCATGACTGGAGGGCAGCTCATGACTGAAGGGCAGCTCATGACTGAAGGGCAGCTCATGACTGTAGGGCAGCTCATGACTGTAGGGCAGCTCATGACTGTAGGGCAGCTCATGACTGTAGGGCAGCTCATGACTGTCTGGCGGTTCTGGCAGCTCCTGACTGGCTGGCGGCTCTGGCAGCTCCTGACTGGCTGGCGGCTCTGGCAGCTCCTGACTGGCTGGCGGCTCTGGCAGCTCCTGACTGGCTGGCGGCTCTGGCAGCTCCTGACTGACGGACGGCTCTAGCGGCTCCTGACTGACGGACGGCTCTAATGGCTCGGGCCAGACGGGCGGCTCTAATGGCTCGGGGCAGACGGATGGCTCAGAAGGCGCTGGGTAGACGGATGGCTCAGACGGCGTTGGGCAGACGGATGGCTCAGACGGCGTTGGGCAGACGGATGGCTCAGACGGCGCTGGGCAGACAGATGGCTCAGACGGCGCTGGACAGACGGATGGCTCAGACGGCGCTGGGCAGACAGATGGCTCAGACGGTGCTGGGCAGACAGATGGCTCAGACGGTGCTGGGCAGACAGATGGCTCAGACGGTGCTGGGCAGACTAACAGTGCAGGCGGCGTTGGGCAGACAGCCGACTCTGACCTGCTGAGGCGCACAGTAGGCCTGGTGCGTGGTGCCGAAACTGGAGGCACTGAGCTTGAGACACGCACCACAGGGAGAGTGCGTGGAGGAGGACCAGGGCTCTGGAGACGCACTGGAAGCCTGGTGCGTGGTGTAGGCACTGGTGGTACTGAGCTGGGGCGGGAAGGTGGCGCCGGATATACCGGACCGTGCAGGCGTACTGGCTCCCTTGAGCACTGAGCCTGCCCAACCTTACCTGGTTGCATGCTCCCCGTAGCCCGTCCAGTGCGGGGAGGTGGAATAACCCGCACTGGGCTGTGTTGGCGAACCGGGGACACCATGCGTAAGGCTGGTGCCATGTACACCGGCCCGAGGAGACGTACTGGAGGCCAGATATGTTGAGCCGGCTTCATGGCACTTGGCTCAATGCTCAATCTAGCCCTACCAGTGCGGGGAGGTGGAATAACCCGCACCGGGCTATGCACACGTACAGGAGACACCGTGCGCTCTACTGCGTAACACGGTGTCTGCCCGTACTCCCGCTCTCCACGGTTAGCCTGGGAAGTGGGCGCAGGTCTCCTACCTGCCCTAGACCCACTACCTCTTAGCCCCCCCCCAAGAAATTTTTGGGTTGTACTTGCGGGCTTTTCGGGCTTCCGTGCTAGACGCGTCCCCTCATAACGCCGGTTCCTCTCTCCGGTTTCCTCCGCTCTCCGAGCTGCCTCCAGCTGTTCCCATGGGCGGCGATTCCCTCCAACTTTAGCCCATGGTCCTTTTCCTTCCATGATTTCCTCCCAAGACCAGAAATCCTGCTTCGTGCGCTGTCCGTTAACCCGCTGCTTGATCCGGGTTTGGTGGGTGGTTCTGTATCGGCATTCCTCCTCCTCTTCATACGAAGAGGAGGAGTAGTGATTCGACCAAAATGCAGCGGGTTGTGAATACATAATGATTTATTAAAGCAAACGACGAAACACGAAAACAAACACTTGGAAGGATTACAAAATAACAAAAACGAATGTAGACTGACCTAAACCATGAGAACTTACATATAACACGAAGCACGTAGGAACAGGTACAGACTATAACAAACGAACGAACAAACGCTACAGTCCCGTGTGGTGCGCAGACACAGACACGGACGACAATCACCCACAAACAAACAGTGAGAACAACCTACCTTAATATGACTCTCAATCAGAGGAAACGTCAAACACCTGCCTCTAATTGAGAGCCATACCAGGCAACCCAAAACCAACATAGAAACAGAAAACATAGACTGCCCACCCAAAACTCACGCCCTGACCAATAAACACATACCAAACAACAGAAAACAGGTCAGGAACGTGACAGTTAGTTGCTGAAAATACTTTGCTCTGTTTCCCTCTCTTCTCTCGCTCCTCTGCTTGCCTTATGTTTGCCCCTGCCTTTCAAGTGCTATTCCTCCTATTACTGTAGGTCTGTGGTCTAATCTGTGTTTCTGTGGCCTCTCAGAGGTGGCACACCTCACCTTAATCCTGTGCAGTTGGCCCTGGCTGTTAGCCCCAGCCCCCCCCCGCTCTCTCTCCAGCTAAGTCTTTAATGAGTCTGACACCGACCTCACACTGGGGTCAGGCTGACCTTTCCTTTCTTTGGGTTTCAAACGCCAGGCGTTCCACCTAACCAGCAAGTCCGCTCACTCTGCTTGCTAGTACTGGCCAACCAAGCCTGTGCTGTGTGCAGAGCCCCTACTAGCTAGCTCTAGCCAAGCCTTAACCATGGAGCCTGTGCTGTGTGCAGAGCCCCTACTAGCTAGCTCTACCCAAGCCTTAACCATGGAGCCTGTGCTGTGTGCAGAGCCCCTACTTGCTAGCTCTAGCCAAGCCGTATCTATGGAGCCTGTGTTGTGTGCAGAGCCCCTACTTGCTAGCTCTAGCCAAGCCTTATCTATGGAGCCTGTGTTGTGTGCAGAGCCCCTACTTACTAGCTCTAGCCAAGCCTTATCTATGGAGCCTGTGTTGTGTGCAGAGCCCCTACTTGCTAGCTCTAGCCAAACCTTAACCATGGAGCCTGTGCTGTGTGCAGAGCCCCTACTTGCTAGCTCTAGCCAAGCCTTATCTATGGAGCCTATGCTGTGCACAGTGTGTGCAGACTTTAGCCACCGTCCCTTCCACTTTTCTTCCCAGCAGCCTTACTTACTTTGTCTTCATGTGTCATTGAAGGCGCTATTGTGGTAGCTAGCCAACATCGCTATGCTGCAGAGCACTGCATTCCGACCCTAATTAGGAACGGGACACAGGATACTCTTAAAGCCGGGGAGGGGAGTGTATGAGGCTCTGACATGCATGGCTAGTGTAGCCTCTTTGACGACAATGAGTGGCTTCACCTTGGCTGCTAATTGGCCAAGCTCGGATCTCTCTCTCTGGCTGGCTGCTGGTAGTGGAGTCTCCAGGCAGCCAGTCTCCAGCAGACTATGGCTATGTCCCAAATGGCACCCTATTTCCTATTTAGTGCACTACTTTTGACAGGAGCCTGTGGGTAGTGTACTATAAAGGGAATAGGGTGCCATTTGGAGTGCAAACTCTGTCTTTTCTTCTCTTCTCTCCGCACTGATTGGAAACGATCTCAATTTGATGACAGTTGGTTGAGATTTTTCAGCCGGCTGCATGCAGCTTGACACCCCTAATTAGATTCTACTATACGGCGGTTTTACATTAGACAAACATTTGTGCAGACCAACGGGAGATGCCAGCTTTTGTTTGGATGGGTTCCTTCTAACAGAGTGCAGAGTAGAGTGGAGTGGAATGGTGGAGTGAGCTGCAGAAAGAAACAGACATGTTTGCTCATTTGTGCGTGTTTGGAGACAGAGTGTCTGTTTGAAAGAAGGGGTATATCTGTAACAATGGCATTAATGAATTCAAATCCTGTTGTTGAGAGAATGTTGTTTAGAAACCCCTAAAGTTGATAGATGACCTACAACCACCATACAGCCATATAGGACTGGGGAATGCAGGCCCAGGTTTACCAACAGACATGAATGGATTTGGGGGACTCTCTCCCCTCCTTGTCTTTGTTACAGGTGTGCTTACTGATAAGCATCCTGAGGTGAGATATGCTCACCACCATCACCCACATATTTCCATCATGCGGCCTTTTAATTTTCAGAATAAAAGCCCCCTCACACCCCCTCCACTTATCTCCTCTGCAATGGCGGCCCTTTCAAAGCCTAACTAACCAGGTTTCAAATGGCCTCTTCAGCCGGTTACAAGATGTAGCTCATCTCTCTCCCACACCCACAGCAAGGTCACACTTTTTTAAATTCATTTGGTGGGAGGAAGAAAGAGAGGAGGAGAAGGGGAGGGTGCTGAGAGCAGAGCAGAACAAGGGCCTGTCCTTTGCTGGAGGTCACTCCCAAAGCCAGTCATCATATTCAGCTGGATAAGGGGAATGGGAGAGAGATAAGTGTGTGTGTGTATGTATGTGTGTGTGTGTGTGTGTGTGTGTGTGTGTGTGTGTGTGTGTGTGTGTGTGTGTGTGTGTGTGTGTGTGTGTGTGTGTGTGTGCGTGCGTGCGTGCGTGCGTGCGTGCGTGCGTGCGTGCGTGCGTGCGTGCGTGCGTGCGTGCGTGCGTGCGTGTGTTCGTCCGTCTGGTCTCCGTGGAGGTGCAGGTACTGAATCATTACCATATCCACACCGTTGGCTATTCTGAGGGGTTTTCTGTAATAAGAGGGGCTTTGTACTTCAGCCTGTCCCACTGTGTGTCTGCTGGGGATGTCAGAATGATCGGTTAATCACAGGGCCATTATAAGGAGGAGTGGAGAGGGATGCTACACTGCACAGGAAGTACAGACTTACTGTACATTACATCATTGAATTAGGATGATTGTCTATATACCTGCAGACATATACTGTAAGTAGTACGTCAGCATAGGTGATATAACTCATATTTTCAGCATAGGTGCTATAACTCATATTTTCAGCATAGGGGATATAACTCATATTTTCAGCATAGGTGATATAACTCATATTTTCAGTATAGGTGATATAACTCATATTTTCAGTATAGGGGATATAACTCATATTTTCAGTATAGGGGATATAACTCATATTTTCAGCATAGGTGATATAACTCATATTTTCAGTATAGGTGCTATAACTCATATTTTCAGTATAGGTGATATAACTCATATTTTCAGTATAGGTGATATAACTCATATTTTCAGTATAGGTGATATAACTCATATTTTCAGTATAGGTGATATAACTCATATTTTCAGCATAGGTGCTATAACTCATATTTTCAGTATAGGTGATATAACTCATATTTTCAGCATAGGGGATATAACTCATATTTTCAGTATAGGTGCTATAACTCATATTTTCAGTATAGGTGATATATCTCATATTTTCAGCATAGGTGATATAACTCATATTTTCAGCATAGGGGATATAACTCATATTTTCAGTATAGGTGATATAACTCATATTTTCAGCATAGGTGATATAACTCATATTTTCAGCATAGGGGATATAACTCATATTTTCAGTATAGGTGATATAACTCATATTTTCAGCATAGGTGATATAACTCATATTTTCAGCATAGGTGATATAACTCATATTTTCAGCATAGGTGATATAACTCATATTTTCAGCATAGGGGATATAACTCATATTTTCAGCATAGGTGATATAACTCATATTTTCAGCATAGGTGATATAACTCATATTTTCAGCATAGGTGATATAACTCATATTTTCAGCATAGGGGATATAACTCATATTTTCAGTATAGGTGATATAACTCATATTTTCAGTATAGGTGCTATAACTCATATTTTCAGCATAGGTGATATAACTCATATTTTCAGCATAGGTGATATAACTCATATTTTCAGCATAGGGGATATAACTCATATTTTCAGTATAGGTGATATAACTCATATTTTCAGCATAGGGGATATAACTCATATTTTCAGTATAGGTGCTATAACTCATATTTTCAGCATAGGTGATATAACTCATATTTTCAGCATAGGTGATATAACTCATATTTTCAGCATAGGGGATATAACTCATATTTTCAGCATAGGTGATATAACTCATATTTTCAGTATAGGTGATATAACTCATATTTTCAGCATAGGTGATATAACTCATATTTTCAGCATAGGTGATATAACTCATATTTTCAGCATAGGTGATATAACTAATATATTCAGCATAGGTGATATAACTCATATTTTCAGCATAGGTGCTGTAACTCATATTTTCAGCATAGGTGATATAACTCATATTTTCAGCATAGGTGATATATCTCATATTTTCAGCATAGGTGATATAACTCATATTTTCAGCATAGGTGATATAACTCATATTTTCAGCATAGGTGATATAACTCATATTTTCAGTATAGGTGATATAACTCATATTTTCAGCATAGGTGATATAACTCATATTTTCAGCATAGGTGATATAACTCATATTTTCAGCATAGGTGATATAACTAGTATATTCAGCATAGGTGATATAACTCATATTTTCAGCATAGGTGCTATAACTCATATTTTCAGCATAGGTGATATAACTCATATTTTCAGCATAGGTGATATAACTCATATTTTCAGTATAGGTGATATAACTCATATTTTCAGTATAGGTGATATATCTCATATTTTCAGCATAGGTGATATAACTCATATTTTCAGTATAGGTGATATAACTCATATTTTCAGCATAGGTGATATAACTCATATTTTCAGCATAGGTGATATAACTCATATTTTCAGCATAGGTGATATAACTCATATTTTCAGCATAGGTGATATATCTCATATTTTCAGCATAGGTGATATAACTCATATTTTCAGCATAGGTGATATAACTCATATTTTCAGCATAGGTGATATAACTCATATTTTCAGTATAGGTGATATAACTCATATTTTCAGCATAGGTGATATAACTCATATATTCATCATAGGTGATATAAATAATATATTCAGCATAGGTCATATGACCAATATATTCAGCATAGGTGATATGACTAATATAATCAGTATAGGTGATATAACTCATATATTCAGCATAGGTGATATAACTCATATTTTCAGCATAGGTGATATATCTCATATTTTCAGCATAGGTGATATAACTCATATTTTCAGCATAGGTGATATAACTCATATTTTCAGCATAGGTGATATAACTCATATTTTCAGCATAGGTGATATATCTCATATTTTCAGTATAGGTGATATATCTCATATTTTCAGCATAGGTGATATAACTCATATTTTCAGCATAGGTGATATAACTCGTATTTTCAGCATAGGTGATATAACTCGTATTTTCAGCATAGGTGATATAACTCATATTTTCAGCATAGGGGATATAACTCATATTTTCAGTATAGGTGCTATATCTCATATTTTCAGCATAGGTGATATAACTCATATTTTCAGCATAGGTGCTATATCTCATATTTTCAGCATAGGTGATATAACTCGTATTTTCAGCATAGGTGATATAACTCATATTTTCAGCATAGGTGATATAACTCATATTTTCAGCATAGGTGATATAACTCGTATTTTCAGCATAGGTGATATAACTCATATTTTCAGCATAGGTGATATAACTCATATTTTCAGTATAGGTGATATAACTCATATTTTCAGCATAGGTGATATAACTCGTATTTTCAGCATAGGGGATATAACTCATATTTTCAGCATAGGTGATATAACTCATATTTTCAGCATAGGGGATATAACTCATATTTTCAGCATAGGTGATATAACTCATATTTTCAGCATAGGTGCTATATCTCATATTTTCAGCATAGGTGATATAACTCATATTTTCAGTATAGGTGATATAACTCATATTTTCACTATAGGGGATATATCTCATATTTTCAGTATAGGGGATATAACTCATTATTTCAGCATAGGTGCTATAACTCATATTTTCAGCATAGGTGCTATAACTCATATTTTCAGCATAGGTGATATAACTAGTATATTCAGCATAGGTGATATAACTCATATTTTCAGCATAGGTGATATAACTCATATTTTCAGCATAGGTGATATAACTCATATTTTCAGCATAGGTGATATATCTCATATTTTCAGCATAGGTGATATAACTCATATTTTCAGCATAGGTGATATAACTCATATTTTCAGCATAGGTGATATAACTCATATTTTCAGCATAGGTGATATATCTCATATTTTCAGCATAGGTGATATAACTCGTATTTTCAGCATAGGTGATATATCTCATATTTTCAGTATAGGTGATATAACTCATATTTTCAGCATAGGTGATATATCTCATATTTTCAGTATAGGTGATATAACTCATATTTTCAGTATAGGTGCTATATCTCATATTTTCAGCATAGGTGATATAACTCATATTTTCAGCATAGGTGCTATATCTCATATTTTCAGCATAGGTGATATAACTCGTATTTTCAGCATAGGTGATATAACTCATATTTTCAGCATAGGTGATATATCTCATATTTTCAGCATAGGTGATATAACTCGTATTTTCAGCATAGGTGATATAACTCATATTTTCAGCATAGGTGCTATATCTCATATTTTCAGTATAGGGGATATAACTCATATTTTCAGCATAGGTGATATAACTCATATTTTCAGCATAGGTGATATAACTCATATTTTCAGCATAGGGGATATAACTCATATTTTCAGCATAGGTGATATAACTCATATTTTCAGCGTAGGTGCTATAACTCATATTTTCAGCATAGGTGCTATATCTCATATTTTCAGCATAGGTGATATAACTCATATTTTCAGTATAGGTGATATAACTCATATTTTCACTATAGGGGATATATCTCATATTTTCAGTATAGGGGATATAACTCATTATTTCAGCATAGGTGATATAACTCATATTTTCAGTATAGGTGATATAACTCATATTTTCAGCATAGGGGATATAACTCATATTTTCAGCATAGGTGATATAACTCATATTTTCAGTATAGGTGATATAACTCATATTTTCAGCATAGGTGATATAACTCATATTTTCAGTATAGGTGATATAATTCATATTTTCAGCATAGGGGATATAACTCATATTTTCAGCATAGGTGATATAACTCATATTTTCAGCTTAGGTGATTTAACTCGTATATTCAGCATAGGTGATATAACTAGTATATTCAGCATAGGTATCATATAACCACAATGTACTATTTTGACATTCTAACGCGACCATGTTGATACCTGAGCAACGTATTCACAAATGTGATCAATTTGATTTACATAGTTGAATAATACTCCCTACAGTCATGCTGACATACTGTATCCAGCCAGATTGTCTCAGACTGCTATTAGTGGAACCCTACAGGGGTAACAGTGGGGTATTATACCAGGGAGTCAGCTGCCTGTCCTGGTTGATTAGCTGCTTTACTATTCTGAGGCAGCTTGCAGTGCTACAGACCATTTCAATTCTAGCAATATATACCAGTGGATACCTATGGATTCTGGATCTGTTCCTTGCACTGACACTATTGTTCAGGTGAGTGTTTAACATTTTCAGTTCACTCTAGTACAAATGATGGAACCTTCTATACACATTATTGTGATGGGAATGCAAGTCATTTCTGTTGAAGAGGGTATGGAACAGTACCATAGTTGTAGTACAGTACATTACCAGAGCTGGTGAGTAAGTAATCCACACAGACACAGATGAAAGTGTATCCTTTGGGTTTGAGTAAACCACAAGAGTAGGTTAGCTTCCAGTAGTCTGAGACACCTGTGTTAGAGGAGTCAAACCAAATCTACCCTCTCAGGTTTCCTATCCACAGCCAAATGTACAATGACAGGCAGAGAGGAGAGAGAAGAGAGAGAGGACCCTGGTTTTGGGGCTTGAGCACTTTCTGGTCCAAACCCCCATTGGTTTGGCTAAGTACTGTCCGTACATGCCTTCATAACTTGTACACCCCGGGTCTGCCAGAGGATGCCTGCATCCAAAAAATACATCTTGACAGATTAAGAAAAAATGCCATGCCGTCTATGTTTTGGTTAACTGTAAAAACTAACAATCACATGTTCCCAGGTTAGACTCATGATCTCTCCTATCTTCTCCCCTCGCCTCTCTCCACTCCTCTTTACTCTCTCCCTTCTCCCCTTGCTTCTCTTCTCTTCTATCCTATCCTCTCTCCCCTTTCTGTACTCCTCTCCCCTCTCCCCTCTCTCCTTGCTTCTCCAGTCTCTCCTCTACTCTACTCTCTCCTCTTTCCTCTCCCCTCTCTCCTCTTTTCTCTCTCCTCTCCCCTCATCTCTCTCCTCTCTTCTCTCTCCGTATCGTCTCCCCTCCTCTAGATGGAGCTGCTGAGGATATAGAGAGGCATTGTGACTCTGTTCCTTTCCTGCCTTGGTTTCCCTCCTACCTGGGATATGAGCCCTATCAAATCACCGTATGTATAGGAAAGACTTTATTAAAAGTGAATATTTTATTTTCTATTTTCCTCTAAGGAGTCACAGTATGGTGTGAATTTAGATCAGGTAAGGGAGAGGTACTGTGGTCATCTTTAAAAGGCAATAATTAATGATTGATAATGATAATGATTATTCATATCTGAAAATTCATATGAATACTGTATATAGCGACTGTGAAATGCACCTGTATTAAGTGACTGGCCTTCAACACTTCCTGACATTTGATTTACATATAAAATTACATTTGATCATTTTTTGACACTGTGAATAATTAAATACCCTCCTGGCATGAACTTACATTAATACAAATAAAATATTAAACTGACAGTAAATTGTGCTTTTTACTTTACTTATCAGCATTGCTTTCGTAATTGTCAAACACATATTTAAACATGATGGTTAACTCAAGGAGAAAGATATGTCTGGTACAAGAGGTACAAATAAAATTACTAGTGTACATTAACAACCCCAGACAAAATCACTAGTATACATTAACAACCCCAGACAAAATCACTAGTATTCATTAACAACCCCAGACAAAATCACTAGTGTACATTAACAACCCCAGACAAAATCACTAGTGTACATTAACAACCCCAGACAAAATCACTAGTGTACATTAACAACCCCAGACAAAATCACTAGTGTACATTAACAACCCCAGACAAAATCACTAGTGTACATTAACAACCCCAGACAAAATCACTAGTGTACATTAACAACCCCAGACAAAATCTCCACAACCCCCCCTCTCTCTCCTTCTGTGACGGAGAGCTGCAATGAAAACAACTGGTTATGACAGGTACACCAGTCTCTGTGGTGCCTTGGTTTAAAATGACATGTTTGGGTGAAATGCACAAGGACATTATCGTCACCTCCCCAAACACAGTGCAATCTCAGCCCTGAGCCCTGTATCTTACTGCGGTGATCTGGTCTGGATGCTACGGTGTTAAGGCGTTATCATGGTGTTATCCAGGTGGGTAAATCAACACTGTTTAGCCTGATTGAACTGTCGACGTGGTGCGGTGGAGCCGACCTTGCTGCCGTGGTGCCGATGGGAACAGCAAGGCTGTTTAGAGACGGGGTTGAGCCTCCTCTCCCCTGTCTGGTCTGTCGCTAGCATGCCCAGGTATTACATCCTAACCAGCAGACTCCTGTTTCACCAGAAAGCTATCACATTTCATAACACAGAAAAATAACACTTTAGCAGGGGGGTCAGGTGGGGAAATGGCACCTCTAAATGAGGGTTAAGGCCGTATCATTGTCTTCTCTGGCGGAGGCACGGCCCGCCTCAAATAATTCTGCTGACCTTCGGTGGCATGCGGCTGGTTCGACATGGAGGGGTTAGCTGGCGGGGAGACGATCCTTTTCACACAGTCAGTTCAGCCCATTCCCCTCAAAATGGCTTTTTCTTCTCCCAGACAATCATCTGATACGGCGGCTGAATGAAATCCTAGATTACATAAGAGAGAGGTCCTCTCCTCTCCAGATAAGGGCTGCGTCTCCTTCACACGGAGCCGCTGCTGCTCTCCTCTCTTTTTCCTCTCATCTCTCTCTTCTCTCCTCCTCGGACATTATCTGCTCTTCTATTTTCTCTCGTCATCTTCCTTTTCTTAAAACTTGAGCACTTGATTTGAAACGTCAGTTGGCAGCAGCCAGTCTAGATGAATATGTAAATGTCAGTAAGCTGTTTTAGTGATAGTAGATGCACTGTATTGCAGTATAATACTTTAGGGAGATGGACATTTTCAATGTAGCCCACCTCATTTCACAGGTACAGAATGATGTAATGTTCTGTTCTTCATTGATTTATCCCTCTATGTCTAATGTGTCTTCTTTCATATTTCCCCCGTAATACAAGGGACATCATCCAAAGAAATATTCCCCCTTCGTAGCAGACATGGAATTGAACTAAGCATTAAATAAAGAATGATATCCATTATACATTTGAGGAGGAAAAATAATACTTTATTTCCCTTGTGTACATGTACTATATGAGAGAGGAGAGAAGACTTGATATTGATCTTGGGTTTCATTAGGTGAAAATGCCTCCCCTGGTGTAAAACAGCAACTTTTCAAGACGGATCTGAATCTGAGTAAAACCTGAAAGAGAGACATCTGTGGAAATATATGCTCCACCTGAGATATTCATCAAAGAAGGACATAGAATGTAAATGAATTGGCTCCTGCAATGGAATCACCGTAATAGATTCAGCTAGGAGCATCCGGCAGAACAGAGTGTGTTGACAGACTGATGGAGCTTAATCAAACACACACACACACAAGCACGGACAACCACCACGCATGGACACACACACACACCAACGCACAAACACAAACACACACACACACAAGCACGGACAACCACCACGCATGGACACACACACACACACCAACGCACAAACACAAACACACACACACACAAGCACGGACAACCACCACGCATGGACACACACACACACACACACCAACGCACAAACACAAACACACACACACACAAGCACGGACAACCACCACGCATGGACACACACACACACCAACGCACAAACACAAACACACACACAAAGCCGTTTAACAGTGTGAAGAGAGGGGGACAGACAGGGCCTAGAGAGAACGCTAGGAGTGGGGCTCGTCTCAATCTGCTAGGACTAATGGTGGCCCTAGCCCAGAGACACGGAACAGAGCGCCACACTGTGGTGTGGAGGGGGAATGATAATGAGCACAAACATATTTGAATAATAATACTATACAGTGAAAGGTGAACAGGATACACTGTACACATGTGGAAAATAGATACACTTTGAAATATATTCCATGGCTTTTTTATGCTTTCACAAAATCAAAGAATATGTAAATTGCACAATCTTGGTGTTTTTAATTATCTGTACGGGTTGTTTATGATGTTTTTTATTCATACCAAGTTATGGATATTTCTTGATAACAGAGCTTATCTAAATTATACTGCTCAGACAAAACGACTTATGTTTCTGCAATCCCCCTATCTTTTTATCTCTCTCTCTCTCTCTCTCTCTCTCTCTCTCTCTCTCTCTCTCTTTCTCTCTCTCTCTCTCGCGCTCTCTCTCTCTCTCTCTCTCTCTCTCTCTCTCTCTCTCTCTCTCTCTCTCTCTCTCTCTCTCTCTCTCTCTCTCTCTCTCTCTCTCTCTCTCTCTGCAGTCAGCAGACAGAACAGAACAGGGACTGACTGGAGGGCTGATATACTGGGTTTAAATCAGTAATTAAACCTGAACAAGGACCTGATGCTTGTGTCTCATATCCCCAGGATCTACTCTGTGAAATTAAATATTTTAGTGCTGGGGGGGCGTGTCACTAAATCCATCAGGAATGGAAATGGGCTCTAAGCCTTTGCATAAGATTATCCAAATGCATTTTTGTCTTTAGTTTTTAATCATGTCTTTGCTTTAAATTAATGTTAATAATAATCTTAAAAAAGTGAAAATGAAAATATTACAATAGATTATCATAGATTAAAAAGCCATCAGTCCCTGGGATGTATGACTGAAGGCTCACAGATCATACATGAATAGGAGTGGGATTGGGACAGGAGTGCAAATGAAACTGCATTGTGTGAGTGTGTGAGTGCTGATTTGACACTAACAAAAATATGGCATTATTTTTATGCCACTGCAAGCAGGATAACATTTTACAAATGTTGTTTGCAGGAGGATGAGTTGATGCAGTTTTAGTTGTTGTGATTAACCGGATATATTTACATCACAATCTTGAAAGACTTTTTCATGCACAGAGTTTCTGGTATCAAGTGTTTGGGAGATAAGAGGAGGAAGCCAGGTCTTGTCAATGGTTGTGACTTATCTTAGAGAGGAAGTGCGAGGCAGATTGCGTTTCAATCCACATGTATTATCTTAGACGCTTTGAGGTATTTTGTATAAGAGCAACTTAGCTACTTAGGAATGCTTTTTACTGTTCAACTGAGGGATGCAGCACTTCAGCAAGTTTCACCCAAAACAAACATCTGCATGGATTAAAAAATTAAAAGATTTCTGAAGAGGTGACCTGAATATATAATCTACAAACAATACAACTTGGCGCATCTTAAGCACAGTATCTGATTTTTTGCTGTGAATACAATTGCCAAAGTAAGCCATCTTTCAGAACAGTGGCACTTTCCCACAATGTTCCCTGTCTCACATAGCTTAAAGGTTCACTCTGCAACTCTCCGTGTTCTAACTTCTAAATCTACAGTTGGAATCTTAAGAACCCCTTCCTGATTACGGAATGTTGAGTCAACAAAACTCTTCCCAAGTTATTTAGTTTATCTCGGAATACTATGGTGGCGTAGGTTGGACATTTTTACGATAAGTATTCCCTGTTGAAATCCTCTTTAATTCATTGGTTAAAAGCACAAAGGAATGCTGGGTGCTCTAATGCCGTGACAAACCCGGGCGACGGCAGAGTGCACATCCAAGACAATCCCAATGCTACCTGTGCCATGGAGATTAGGCCATTGTGTTGGGGGGAATGTTATCTGCTGCGTGCCAAGCACACACTCCCTCGCTGTAATGTCACCAGTAAGGTGCTTAAGATGCGTCAGTTTTGTCGCATGGATTTATCGATTGTGTTTTGGGGAAGCGAAGAGAAAATAGGTGACCTGGTACACTGTAGCCCATCTTTGATATAGTTCTCAATGATCCCCTTTGTGCTCCTATGTGTGTTTTGACTATTCCTCAGCAGTGTCTGGGTCTGTACTGTATCATATCTGAAGGAGGGGACCCTTAATGAGGGTGTTCCCTGAGTAGTACGTTTTATCTGTGTTCTACAGAGATCAGGAGCTTCGGCTCAACACTCTGCAGGCTGACTGACTGCTGGCTGCCAAAGGCTGCAACATGTAAATGAGCCAGGGAGGTAGGGAACTGAACCATGAACGCCTCGGCTCAGATCCTCAGCTCCTCAGCCTCTGTGATGACTAAACCACATCTGACCGCCAGGAACACCTCAAACCCCCCTGCCTCTCAACCCAGCCCCCTTGTTTATAGACTACAGGACTCAGTGTTATAAGGACTGTCTGAATCCCAACCCTACGGAATTACTGGCTGAATTCAGGCTAACAGACAAGGCCTTCAAACCTCCAGTAATAATTTATGAAAACTATAATCAAAGCTTTAAAATCATACTACTATAAAAATGACAACAGAGCTCTCAAAGATGAAAAGATTCCAAACAGGCTATATTATAGTCCTACAAACATAACCGACAATAACCGTCTGAAATGAGCCCAGAGCCATCTGTGGCCCATGGAGTGGACTGACTGTTAGAGGAGGCAGAAGGCAGCAGTGGAACACCACAGAGACTATAGTAGAGACTGTAGTAGAGACTGTAGTAGAGACTGCAGTAGAGACTGTAGTAGAGACTGTAGTAGAGGTAGAGACTGTAGTAGAGACTGCAGTAGAGACTGTAGTAGAGACTGCAGTAGAGATTGTAGTAGAGGTAGAGACTGTAGCAGAGACTGTAGTAGAGACTGCAGAAGAGACTGTAGTAGAGACTGTAGTAGAGACTACAGTAGAGACTGCAGTAGATACTGTAGTAGAGACTGCAGTAGAGACTGTAGTAGAGGTAGAGACTGTAGCAGAGACTGTAGTAGAGACTGCAGAAGAGACTGCAGTAGAGACCGTAGTAGAGACTGTAGTAGAGACTGCAGTAGAAACTGTAGTAGAGACTGCAGTAGAGACTGCAGTAGAGACTGTAGTAGAGGTAGCGACTGTAGTAGAGACTGTAGTAGAGACTGCAGTAGAGACTGTAGTAGAGACTGTAGTAGAGGTAGCGACTGTAGTAGACTGTAGTAGAGGTAGCGACTGTAGTAGAGACTGTAGTAGAGACTGCAGTAGAGACTGCAGTAGAGACTGTAGTAGAGACTGCAGTAGATAATGCAGTAGAGACTGCAGTACAGAGTGTAGTAGAGACTGCAGTAGAAACTGTAGTAGAGACTGTAGTAGAGACTGCAGTAGAGACTGTAGTAGAGGTAGCGGCTGTAGTAGAGACTGTGGTAGAGACTGTAGTAGAGACTGTAGTCGAGACTGTAGTAGAGGTAGAGCCTGTAATAGAGACTGTATTGGAGACTGTAGTAGGGACTGCAGTAGACTGCAGTAGAGACTGCAGTACAGACTGTAGTAGAGACTGCAGTAGAAACTGTAGTAGAGACTGTAGTCGAGACTGTAGTAGAGGTAGAGCCTGTAATAGAGACTGTAGTGGAGACTGTAGTAGGGACTGCAGTAGACTGCAGTAGAGACTGCAGTACAGACTGTAGTAGAGACTGCAGTAGAAACTGTAGTAGAGACTGTAGTAGAGACTGTAGTAGAGACCGCAGTAGAGACCGTAGTAGAGGTAGACACTGTAGTAGAGACTGTAGTAGAGACTACAGTAGAGACTGCAGTAGATACTGTAGTAGAGACTGCAGTAGAGACTGTAGTAGAGGTAGAGACTGTAGCAGAGACTGTAGTAGAGACTGCAGAAGAGACTGCAGTAGAGACCGTAGTAGAGACTGTAGTAGAGACTGCAGTAGAAACTGTAGTAGAGACTGCAGTAGAGACTGCAGTAGAGACTGTAGTAGAGGTAGCGACTGTAGTAGAGACTGTAGTAGAGACTGCAGTAGAGACTGTAGTAGAGACTGTAGTAGAGGTAGCGACTGTAGTAGACTGTAGTAGAGGTAGCGACTGTAGTAGAGACTGTAGTAGAGACTGCAGTAGAGACTGCAGTAGAGACTGTAGTAGAGACTGCAGTAGATAATGCAGTAGAGACTGCAGTACAGAGTGTAGTAGAGACTACAGTAGAAACTGTAGTAGAGACTGTAGTAGAGACTGCAGTATAGACTGTAGTAGAGGTAGCGGCTGTAGTAGAGACTGTGGTAGAGACTGTAGTAGAGACTGTAGTCGAGACTGTAGTAGAGGTAGAGCCTGTAATAGAGACTGTAGTGGAGACTGTAGTAGGGACTGCACTGCAGTAGAGACTGCAGTACAGACTGTAGTAGAGACTGCAGTAGAAACTGTAGTAGAGACTGTAGTCGAGACTGTAGTAGAGGTAGAGCCTGTAATAGAGACTGTAGTGGAGACTGTAGTAGGGACTGCAGTAGACTGCAGTAGAGACTGCAGTACAGACTGTAGTAGAGACTGCAGTAGAAACTGTAGTAGAGACTGTAGTAGAGACTGTAGTAGAGACCGCAGTAGAGACCGTAGTAGAGGTAGACACTGTAGTAGAGACTGTAGTAGAGACTGCAGTAGAGACTGCAGTAGACTGTAGTAGAGACGGTAGTAGAGACTGTAGTAGAGACTGTAGTAGATACTGTAGTAGAAACTGCAGTAGAGACTGTAGTAGAGACTGTAGTAGATACTGTAGTAGAGACTGCAGTAGAGACTGTAGTAGAGACTGTAGTAGAGACTGTAGTAGAGACTGTAGTAGAGACGGTAGTAGAAACTGCAGTAGAGACTGTAGTAGAGACTGTAGTAGAGACTGTAGTAGAGGTAGAGACTGTAGCAGAGACTGTAGTAGAAACTGCAGTAGAGACTGTAGTAGAGACCGTAGTAGAGACTGTAGTAGAGACTGTAGTAGAGGTAGAGACTGTAGTAGAGACGGTAGTAGAAACTGCAGTAGAGACTGTAGTAGAGACTGTAGTAGAGACTGTAGTAGAGGTAGAGACTGTAGTAGAGACTGTAGTAGAGACTGCAGTAGAGACTGTAGTAGAGACTGTAGTAGAGACTGTAGTAGAGACTGCAGTAGAGACTGTAGTAGAGACTGTAGTAGAGACTGTAGTAGAGACTGTAGTAGAGACTGTAGTAGAGGTAGAGACTGTAGTAGAGACTGTAGTAGAGGTAGAGACTGTAGTAGAGACTGCAGTAGAGACTGTAGTAGAGACTGTAGTAGAGACTGTAGTAGAGACTGCAGTAGAGACTGCAGTAGAGACTGTAGTAGAGACTGCAGTAGAGACTGTAGTAGAGACTGTAGTAGAGACTGTAGTAGAGACGGTAGTAGAAACTGCAGTAGAGACTGCAGTAGAGACTGTAGTAGAGACTGTAGTAGAGACTGTAGCTAGATTGTAATAAACAAATGAACAGAAAGGAAGCTGAGTGAGTGAGTGAGTGGCAGAATGCTCTGCTGTGCTGTGTCGGCACTCTGATTCCGTTTGTGCTATTACATAATTAAATTTGGACTTGGATCATGCTTTTTAAGAGATTATGTGAGCATATGTTGCTGGAACACGTGCCAGCCTGTGAAATGAGGCTCCTTTCATGAGTAGTCTATTAGGTTTCCAGAGTTTATTGAAAATCAGAATTAGCTCGCTGCCAACAGTTAATGAATTGGTGTTATGATCCTAGTCCAAAGGATGGCTGGTATGCTTTAATTTAGGATCGACATCTGCAAGAAAAAAATAAGGAAAATCTGCTAAACAAAGATTGTAAATTAAGACGTCTATGTACTTTGGGGGCCTTTAGATTTGATAAGGATTTATTGACTGCCTGCTGTTTGAAATGTGCTGTGTGGTATATGTTAGAGTATTTTTAGGAAATTAAAAAATGTTGGTGCATGTGTCTCTCTCTCCTCTCTAGTTCTCTGTCCCTTTGTCTTTTCTCCAGTTCTCTTCTCTCCACCAAAGACTCCTCCCTTTCTAGGGAGTGTCTCTGTCCCCTATGTGGTCCAATCCACAGTCCAATATCTCTTATTTCGTCTCCTAACTCATGTTCCACTACCCTCTCTCTCTCTGTGCCCTCTTCCTATAGTTCTCTCTCTCTCTGTACCCTCTTCCTACAGTTCTCTCTCTCTGTGCCCTCTTCCTATAGTTCTCCCTCTCTGTACCCTCTTCCTATAGTTCTCTCTCTGTGCCCTCTTCCTATAGTTCTCTCTCTGTACCCTCTTCCTATAGTTCTCTCTCTCTCTGTACCCTCTTCCTATAGTTCTCTCTCTGTGCCCTCTTCCTATAGTTCTCTCTCTCTCTGTGCCCTCTTCCTATAGTTCTCTCTCTCTCTGTGCCCTCTTCCTATAGTTCTCTCTCTCTCTCTGTGCCCTCTTCCTATAGTTCTCTCTCTCTCTCTGTGCCCTCTTCCTATAGTTCTCTCTCTCTGTGCCCTCTTCCTATAGTTCTCTCTCTCTGTGCCCTCTTCCTATAGTTCTCTCTCTCTCTGTGCCCTCTTCCTATAGTTCTCTCTCTCTGTGCCCTCTTCCTATAGTTCTCTCTCTCTTTCTGTGCCCTCTTCCTATAGTTCTCTCTCTCTCTCTGTGCCCTCTTCCTATAGTTCTCTCTCTCTCTCTGTACCCTCTTCCTATAGTTCTCTCTCTCTCCCTCCTTCCCCTCGGTATTCAACTACTTTTTCTATACCCCTCCTGCTAGGAAATTCCTTCATATGAGGGTGGACAGGCCAGTTGGCCCTAGTTTAACAGACACATTTCTCAGGGTGCTCTCTCTCTCTCTCTCTCTCTCTCTCTCTCTCTCTCTCTGTCTCTCTGCATCTGTCATTCCCCTCCCTGTGAAACATGGCCTCTGTCAATGCTCTGGCTGAATATATCACCCTCTCCCCTCCATCGTCACCCCCTCTCCCCGCCGACCCGCCCGTCAGCGCGGGTCCGTAAAGGTTTAAGCGGTTATTCCAGTCATTATTGGCTGTTAAATCTGGTGACGGTCGTAAAGGCCCCGCCGGTCCCCCAATGCCTCCGAGGTCAGCTGACGGCCTGCTTTATGAGCTCCCAGAGCCGTGCATCACCACTGGGCCTCTGTTCTGCCATGCTCCCCTCTCCCCTCCACGCTCCAGAGGATGGATACAGGATGGATAGGCAGGCCGCAGACCGCCATTCATTACCCCTGTCTGGGGGGGAGATGCTGGGCTAACCCGTGCCTTCTGCCTACCAGCCTGCACACTATCAGCCCCATATGCACCGCTCCAGTGAGGCAGCGAGGCAGGGAGGGCGGCAGGCAGGGAGGGAGGCAGGGAGAGAGGCCTGCCGGCTGGCCGGCTGATTTGTGCCTCCGCATTATATGAAGTGACTAGGCTTCTGCGGCCCACGCACAGAAAGCAACTGTCATCATAGAGATGGCAGTGAGCAATTCATTGAATTTATGGCACATTTCAAGAAATTGTCATATTTTACAATCCCATAAGCCCAGGGAGTGAGTTACTCGCACTCGTAATTTCTGTCGTTTTCCCATGTTGTTCGTTGGGGTGAAATTCCCAAGTTCATCATTGAGTTTCTGGAGTGAGCGACATCAATTTTTATTTGACTTGTTTAAAGGCTCCAGACTCATAATAAGCATTGTTATATGAGATTTCTGCTACAAGCGGCAGTGCCATGTCAGGAAGAAGTCAAGGAGAGAGAGGACAAGTTCTATCAATATGAGAGAACGTATTATAACAGAAAGTCATATATTTCCTGTTCAGAAATCCTGATACAGATTTTGAAATGGAATATTTGATGGTCAGATACTCTGAGAAAAGAAACACATATTTTTTCTCATGTGAACTTCATTTGATGGTTGTATTCCAATGAGGGACAATGTTCTTGCTGTAGCTACAGTATGTGCTAATAATTCATAGGAATTGTTATATGAGACTCCTGCTACAACTGGCAACGTTCTATCAACACCACTGATCTTATTCATCATAACAGTAATCAACATTTGATACAACATTTGAATAGAAATATGAGGTGGTCAGATACTTTGAAAAAAGAAACACATCCTTTTGCCAAAATTATATAGATTTACCCATGTGAACCATAGTTGATGTTCTATCTATAGCTACAGTGCACGGTTATAATTAATTGGCTTGCCAATTATCCTGGTCTCCACAGAGCGATACATTCACAGAGTAAAAGTATAGAGTAAATGGTATACAGGAAAGAGATTAGGAGAAAGGGGAAGTGTGGCCTGCTCTCTGTTGTTAAAAGATCAACTCCAGACCCATAGACCCTTGGATGTCTCTTTCCCTCTCTTCTCCTCTCTTCCTTAAAGGGTTTTTGAGGACTGTGTGTGTGTGTGTGTGTGTGCTGCTGCCTTTACTGTGAAGCATAGCCTCTTTATTGCCGGGCCCCTGGTGACCTCACCCTGCTGAATGAAGTCATTGACTGAACTGCATGAAGGCAAACCAGCGTTCCACAGGAATTAATCAACTCCATCACAGACAGGACTGGGAAACTGGGCGGCCATATTGGATCTAGTACAGGCTCTGCTGGCACAGAGAGAGAGTGAGGTTAAGGAGCTGTGGAGAGTGGGGAGTGGGGAAAGGATGACAGAGAGAGAGAGAGAGAGAGAGAGAGAGAGAGAGAGAGAGAGAGAGCGCGAGAGAGAGAGAGAGAGAGAGAGAGAGAGAGAGAGAGAGAGAGAGAGAGAGAGAGAGAGTGAGAGAAGCCGTGTCTGAATACCCATACTTGCGTCCTAAATAGAAGGCCGTTTGAGTATGCAAAAAAATGTAGTTTAACCTTTACTTCATACCCATCCCGGATCCGGGAGCATCCTCATCAAAAAAGCTGACTAGCATAGCCTAGCCTAGCCTAACGGGACAGGGATATCATATAATATAATTTCATGAAATCACAAGTCCAATACAGCAAATGAAAGATAAATATCTTGTGAATCCAGCCATCAGTTCCGATTTTTAAAATGTTTTACAGCGAAAACACAATATGTATTTATATTAGCTAACCACAATAGCCAAACACACAACGGCATATTTTCACCATGTTTCCACCGCATAGGTAGCCTTCACAAAACCCACAAATAGAGATAAAATGAATCACTAACCTTGAACAACTTCATCAGATGACAGTCTTATAACATCATGTTATACAATACATTAATGTTTTGTTCGAAAATGTGCATATTTATAGCTACAAATCTTGGTTTTACATTACAGCCACCATCACAAATAGCACCAAAGCAGCCAGAATAATTACAGAGAGCAACGTGAAATACATAAATACTCATCATAAAACATTTATGAAAAATACATGGTGTACAGCAAATGAAAGATAAACATCTTGTGAATCCAGCCAATATTTCCGATTTTGTAAGTGTTTTACAGCGAAAACACAATATATATTTCTATTAGCTCACTACAGTAGCCAAACACACAACGCAATTTACTCCCCGCCAAAATAGCTTGCACAAAACCGACAAAATAGAGATAAAATTAATCACTAACCTTGAACAACTTCATCAGATGACAGTCTTATAACATCATGTTATACAATACACTTATGTTTTGTTCGAAAATGTGCATATTTAGAGCTGCAAATCGTGGTTATACATTGTGAATACGTAGCAACGATTCACCAGAATGTCCAGAGATATTTTGGACACTCACCTAATCTGACCAAAGAACTCATCATAAACTTTACATAAAAATAATTGTTGTATGGCAAATGAAAGATACACTGGTTCTTAATGCAACCGCTGTGTTAGATTTTTTAAAATAACTTTACCACAACATACAGCATGCGTTATTTTGAGACAGCGCTCACCAACACGGCGGAGAATAGGAGTCAACATATTACACAGAAATACGAAATAACATCATAAATGTTGTCTTACTTTTGCTGAGCTTCCATCAGAATGTTGTGCAAGGACTCCTATTTCCAGAATAAATCGTTGTTTGGTTTTAGAATGTCCATTTCTTCTGTCGAATTAGCAACCTTGGCTAGCATTGTGGCGCGAACATTCCCATCATCTCTTGGCGCAAAGAACGGAAAATTCCAAAAGTCCCAATAAACGTTGAATAAACTGATCAAACTCGGTTGAAAAATCCTACTTTATGATGTTTTTCTCATATGTATCAAATAAAATCAGAGCCGGAGATATTCGCCGTGTATAACGAACGCTTTTCAGAAGACAATGTGGAGCTCCTTCGCGCGCCGTGGAAAACTGACAAAAGGGCTGACCTGTCACTCCAAAAGCTCTTATTCGGCCTCAGATCAAGCTAGACACCCCATTCAACCTTCCACTGCCTGTTGACATCTAGTGGAAGGCGTATGAAGTGCATACATATCGATAAATAAAAGCCAGTTGAATAGGCAGGCCCTGAAACAGAGCCTCGTTTTCAGATTTTTCACTTCCTGTATGGAAGTTTGCTGCCAAATGAGTTCTGTTTTACTCACAGATATAATTCAAACAGTTTTAGAAACTTCTGAGTGTTTTCTATCCAATAGTAATATTAATATGCATATTATATGATCTAGAACAGAGTACGAGGCCGTTTAATTTGGGAGTATGCGAAAATAGAGTATGTGATTTTTCAAAAGTGAAGTATGGTTTAAATGCCAGGATGTTATTCTCATTTAGGCTCTAGTACAATTAGATTAACACTTTTCCATAATGTGTTGGAAGAGGTGGGCTGGGGGTGATAGGCCCTAGTGCTCTTCAAGTAGCCAAACAAAAAAAACGTATTGGAAAGATGACGAATAGTGAAGCTTCTGCGGTGGTGTTCAAATGTAGGCTAAGTAGTTTTTGTTCTCCATAAAATGATCATAAGTATCGCATCGTAGGCCACATCTTTGAAAACAGAAGTCTTTCAAAAAAATTATTACGTGGATTTCTGTTTTCTCATTGGAAAGTGTTTCTTGTTCTCTTGGCCTTCGTCAGAGCTTTTAAACTAAATAGTAAACCACATTCTGATTTCTGCACCGGGGACTCAGGATGTGGCTGTGTTATTGATGTCATGTTCACCAGGCCTTCTGATTTCTGAGTTTCTGCACCGGGGACTCAGGATGTGGCTGTGTTATTGATGTCATGTTCATCAGACCTTCTGATTTCTGAGTTTCTGCACCGGGGACTCAGGATGTGGCTGTGTTATTGATGTCATGTTCATCAGGCCTTCTGATTTCTGAGTTTCTGCACCGGGGACTCAGGATGTGGCTGTGTTATTGATGTCATGTTCATCAGGCCTTCTGATTTCTGAGTTTCTGCACCGGGGACTCAGGATGTGGCTGTGTTAATGATGTCATGTTCATCAGGCCTTTTGATTTTTGAGTTTCTGCACCGGGGACTCAGGATGTGGCTGTGTTATTGATGTCATGTTCATCAGGCCTTTTGATTTTTGAGTTTCTGCACCGGGGACTCAGGATGTGGCTGTGTTATTGATGTCATGTTCATCAGGCCTTCAAATTTGAAAATATGGATTGTTTTAGTTTTGTAGGCGTGGCTACCTATTTCATTTATGGATCAAGTCTTAGCAGTCATTCTGATCTCGTTCCCAATGATCAGTACTTTAGTTTATTATGTTGCTGTCCAGTGGTTCTGAATTTGCGATGAACCCGACTGTCCACGTCTTTCTGTGCAATAGCCTTTTGATTTGAGCATTTGAACAGTTTTGGTGTGTGTACTAGGCTATTTGATTTCATTTATATATGTTACAGAACTTTGGTTTCACTGATAAATATGTTGAAATGGAACCAAATTATCTGTTTCTGTCTTCAGTCCTTTTTAAATAGGATAGATGAGCTATATGGACTACAGTATAGGTTGAATGTGATAGTCTACCTATAACCAGCCTGAGTAGGCCTATAACTCCATTCATATTCTATTCAGAGTTTAGAGAAATGTAATTAAATTGGAAATAAGCTATTATCAGATTGGTTAATGCATGCATGTCTGTTGAACTTGGAAAATCCACGTGCCCCACCCCATCCCGCCCCACCTACTCAGCCAGGCAGGAGCTACTACTGCGTTTTGGCCGTGGCATAATGCATGCCTTTTACTAAACGGTATGGGCTAAATAGTATGCAGCGATGAGTACATAGTATGCAGTTAAGTATGTAGTACGCTAGTATAGGTATTTGGACACGGAGGTTATGGAGAGGTTAAGAAGCTGACAGCCAGCTGATAAACCAACGTCCTTCATGTTACAAGGACATCAAAGTAGGATGAAAAAAAGAGTGGAAGATGAAGCCTCACCACTGGATGAGTGCAGAGTGACCTCCTCCCAACCTTGATGGAGCACTGATGAAGGGAGGAGGAGGGGGAAGGAGAGATGAGGCAGGGCAGACTGTCTTGCTCTCTTCTCTCTGTTGTTTAGCCTCCTGAAGCACAATAATTCCTCAAACATTAGTACTCATTTCCATGGTAAGATACAATCTCTCTCTCTCTCTCTCTCTCTCTCTCTCTCTCTCTCTCTCTCTCTCTCTCTCTCTCTCTCTCTCTCTCTCTCCTCCCACTCCTATTGTTTTTCAGCCTGTCTGTCTGTCTGTGTAATTTGCGTTGCGTGATGGCATGCAGCTCTGTCCTAAAATAAAGAGGAGACCCCCTTTAGACATCACCAATTAGAGAGGCAATTACACGGAGCCTGGCCACTCACTCCTGGCTGTGAGGCGTGTATGTGTGTGTGTGTATGTGCTCTATTCTGACAGGGCTTGGTACATGGCTGCAGAGTGGTGATGTTGGGGGCCACAGTGTGAAGTGGCAGAACAGTGAGAGTATAGTCAAGGGAGGAGTCATGTGGTGATGTTTCATGGTGTGTGTGTGTGTGTGTGTGTGTGTGTGTGTGTGTGTGTGTGTGTGTGTGTGTGTGTGTGTGTGTGTGTGTGTGTGTGTGTGTGTGTGTGTGTGTGTGTGTGTGTGTGTGTGTGTGTGTGTGTGTGTGTGTGTGTGTGTGTGTGTGTGTGTGTGTGTGTGTGTGAAGGGGGTGTTTAATGTTTGAATTCCTGAGCTGTGTGAAAGGAGGTTTATTTCTTTGGGTCTGAATTTTAGTAGGAGATCAATGACCCTGAAGAAGATTGTCTCATTCACAACACCCAGAGAGGAGCACACTCAATAGGTTTACTACAACTGTGTGTCAGACGGCGCTCTTGAAAAAGGAATGATTGTTTTTCTAAACATGAGATCGTTATTTTGACTGCATTGACTTCATTACCATTGATGCTGAAGAGACAGACATAGAAAGATGCTGGGATATCTAGATGGGATATGTAATGAACTGTAGTTGTCTTCTAGGTAGATACTACAGCATAGGATGAGGCATTGGTCAGGTTTGGACTGTGAGAGGCTGATCAGAGTGAGAGAGTTAGACTCTTTATGTATGCAGAGGTAACAGGGTAAAGAAGGTCATTGCTGAACTTACAAATGGACTGTGATGCTCTTGCATGGCACTGCGCTGTTGGACAAATAGTTCTGACTGATTTCAACTAATTGTGCTCACCTTCCCCTCTCCTTGTCTTTGAAGTGCAGAGGTAAGAAGGATAAACACTATGAGTATGCTGCAAACACTACTGACAGAACACACTGGCTCCTCACTTCCAATTAACCAGCACACTATTGGGATGTCAGAAGGTATTGCTTTCATAACCATACTTTACTTGATCTGGGTTTTCTGTGTGGATATGAATATTTCTGTGTGCTTGCATTCACATACATTTGTGTGTACAATACCAGTTCCTGTGTGTGTGTGTGTGTGTGTGTGTGTGTGTGTGTGTGTGTGTGTGTGTGTGTGTGTGTGTGTGTGTGTGTGTGTGTGTGTGTGTGTGTGTGTGTGTGTGTGTGTGTGTGTGTGTGTGTGTGTACGTGTGTGTGTGTGTGTGTGTGTGTGTGTGTGTGTGTGTGTGTGTGTGTGTGTGTGTACTTGTGTGTGTGTGTGTGTGTGTGTGTACGTGTGTGTGTGTGTACGTGTGTGTGTGTGTGTGTGTGTGTGTGTGTGTGTGTGTGTGTGTGTGTGTGTGTACGTGTGTGTGTGTGTGTGTGTGTGTGTGTGTGTGTGTGTACGTGTGTGTGTGTGTGTGTGTGTGTATACGTGTTGTGTCCATGTGTGTCTATGTCCATGTATCATATGTGTGTGTTTGGGGAGTAGGGGTTCAGGAGGGCAATAGTGACAGGAAATTGTCCTCATGTATATTGTCCTTCACCCTCTTCCCTAATTCACTCCATTGTGAGACGGAGAGGAGCAGAAGGGGAGTGGCGGATGGGCTGGCGGGGAGAGATGACATCATGCAGCATGCAGTGTTTGAAGTGCCAGTCCTGAAGGAACCACTTATAGCAATTAGGATATCCTTGAACAAGCGTTTGCGAAACATTGGCTGGTTTTTGGCATTTGCCTCCCGTTCCTGCCTACTAACTAGCAAGGTTTGATCTCCCATAATTATCTATCCACCGGCTTCCCGGTCCTGACAGCTTTCTCCCTGGAGAGGCCTGGATACCGGGGCTACTCACTGATTGCATCAAAGTGTCAGAAATTGCAACATCAAAAATAATAACTGATTTTCCGGCAGCAGGCTCCGCACTTCGAATATTTCCTTTAAAGCGCTCTTTAATTTGTGTCTCGCGCGGTGCCAATGTGTGTGTGACTGCGAGGGCTTCAAGCAAATAAAAGCAGAGGGGAAGTGCATTCATTATTGAACTCCTATTTACATATGGCAGACTATTCTGTCTGAACTGGCATGAAATAGACGTGTTGTTTTATTCTGAGGCTTCTTTAACGTTCGTCAAACACGGCTCTTTCTTTCTAGAGTTTGCTCTCGCTTTCTCAGTCACTCGGCTTCTGTCTCTCCCTTTTTCTTTCTTCCCTTGTTTCTTCTCTCTGTTTTGTTCTCTTCACTTTGAAAGAGTTGCCCATCAGTCCTGCCCATGGTAGGTCTGTGACCGTATAGACTCTGTTATGCTGAGAGATCCAACGTGGTCAGGGACTGCTGTCTTGGTGAAATGGGCTCAGATGAAGTGGACTTTTTAAGGATGTCAAGGATAAGACTATATACTGTAGACGTCATAAAGGGTTCCTTGTTCATATTATTGAGATGCTAGCTGCTGTTACCATAACTACAATTAATTATAATTATAATTAATTATTTTGCTTATATTTGCACTATTTCACAAGTGTGCATTACTACCCACGTGGGAATTGGAAATGTGTTTTTTGCATATCCCAACTCCCCCTCAATTGTTCAACCGAAATGTCAGCCAGCCCTAGTAAGTACAAGCGCAACAGCACAGGAATACAAATCCATTCAAACTATTTGTCCAGATTGTCCGCTTGAGAGGGAGAGTTAGCCAGCTGTGTGAGAGTAACATCCATATTTCAACAGCCATCTAGACCCTGCCTGCCCTTAGTCAGTTACGCAGTAATAACACATTTATAATACATTCTCCAGTTCTTGTTCTCCACGTGTACCTGTTTCCTGTTCAGTCGGTAAGGCCCTCTGTTTTAATTATCAAGAACTAGGAGGAATCATTTGCCATGTCTCCCATGCTTCAGACCACTGGCATCACCTCCTGTGTGTGTCTGGAATAAGGGTTAGCGCCAGGCTAGCCTAGCTAGCGCTGAGCAATGAATATTACCAGTAATGAATTGAATTGTAGGGAACAATTGTGTGTGAAAAGTATTGAATTGACAAAGCCAGTCAGTCAAGGTGTTTCGCTAAGGATGTATTTAAAATCTGTGCTGCGGCGGGCGAATAAGGCTTATGCTGCTAGCTGCTTTAGTGGGAATGCATTAATACCGGAGGAGTGGAGAGGAGGAGCGTTTGCATTTGCTCTGCAATGACAAATGTTGATTTCCCCTGAGGTATTTAAAGTGATTTGACCCAGTCATTCTTTTAAATCACAGACAGGAGATGATAAATGTCCTACTAATGAGGCCTGTGTATTTTATCTCACTCTGTCTCACTCCTGCTACGTATACTCCTCCTGCTAGGTACACTCCTCCTGCTAGGTACACTCCTCCTGCTAGGTACACTCCTCCTGCTAGGTACACTCCTCCTGCTAGATACACTCCTCCTGCTAGATACACTCCTCCTGTAGGGACACACTCCTCCTGCTAGGTACACTCCACCTGCTAGGTACACTCCTCCTGCTAGGTACACTCCACCTGCTAGGTACACTCCTCCTGCTAGATACACTCCTCCTGCTAGATACACTCCTCCTGTAGGGACACTCTCCTCCTGCTAGGTACACTCCTCCTGCTAGGTACACTCCTCCCGCTAGGTACACTCCTCCTGTAGGGACACTCTCTTCCTGCTAGATACACTCCTCCTTTAGGGACACACTCCACCTGCTAGGTACACTCCTCCTGCTAGATACAGTCCTCCTGCTAGATACACTCCTCCTGTAGGGACACACTCCTCCTGCTAGGTACACTCCTCCTGCTAGGTACTCTCCTCCTGTAGGGACACACTCCTCCTGTTAGGTACACTCCTGTTAGGTACACTCCTCCTGCTAGGTACTCTCCTCCTGCTAGGTACACTCCTCCTGTAGGGACAAACTTCTCCTGTAGGGACACACTCCTCCTGTTAGGTACACTCCTGTTAGGTACACTCCTCCTGCTAGGTACTCTCCTCCTGCTAGGTACACTCCTCCTGTAGGGACAAACTTCTCCTGTAGGGACACACTCCTCCTGTTAGGTACACTCCTCCTGCTAGGTACACTCCTCCTGCTAGATACACTCCTCCTGTTATGTACACTCCTCTTGTTAGGTAAAGTCCTCCTGCTAGGTACACTCCTCCTGCGAGGTACACGCCTCCTGCTAGGTACACTCCTCCTGCTAGGTACACTCTTCCTGCTAGATACACTCCTCCTGTAGGGACACACTCCTCCTGCTAGGTACACTCCTCCTGTAGGGACACACTCCTCCTGCTAGGTACACTCCTCCAGCTAGGTACACTCCTCCTGCTAGGTACACTCCTCCTGTTAGGTAAAGTCCTCCTGCTAGATACACTTCTCCTGTTAGGTACATTCCTCCTGTTAGGTAAAGTCCTCCTGCTAGGTACACTCCTCCTGCTAGGTACACTCCTCCTGTTAGGTAAAGTCCTCCTGCTAGATACACTTCTCATGTTAGGTACACTCCTCTTGTTAGGTAAAGTCCTCCTTCTAGGTACACTCCTCCTGCTAGGTACACTCCTCCTGCTAGGTACACTCCTCCTGCTAGATACACTCCTCCTGCTAGGTACACTCCTCCTGCTAGACACACTCCTCCTGTTAGGTACACTCCTCCTGTTAGGTACACTCCTCCTGCTAGGTACACTCCTCCTGCTAGGTACACTCCTCCTGTAGGGACACACTTCTCCTGTAGGGATACAGTCCTCCTGTTAGGTACACTCCTCTTGTTAGGTAAAGTCCTCCTGCTAGGTACACTCCTCCAGCTAGGTACACTCCTCCTGCTAGGTACACTCTTCCTGCTAGATACACTCCTCCTGTAGGGACAAACTCCTCCTGCTAGGTACACTCCTCCTGTAGGGACACACTCCTCCTGCTAGGTACACTCCTCCTGCTAGGTACACTCCTCCTGTTAGGTAAAGTCCTCCTGCTAGATACACTCCTCCTGTTAGGTACACTCCTCTTGTTAGGTAAAGTCCTCCTGCTAGGTACACTCCTCCTGCTAGGTACACTCCTCCTGCTAGGTACACTCCTCCTGCTAGGTACACTCCTCCTGCTAGATACACTCCTCCTGTAGGGACACACTCCTTCTGTTAGGTAAAGTCCTCCTGCTAGGTAAAGTCCTCCTGCTAGGTACACTCCTCCTGCTAGGTACACTCCTCCTGTTAGGTACACTCCTCTTGTTAGGTAAAGTCCTCCTGCTAGGTACACTCCTCCAGCTAGGTACACTCCTCCTGCTAGGTACACTCTTCCTGCTAGATACACTCCTCCTGTAGGGACAAACTCCTCCTGCTAGGTACACTCCTCCTGTAGGGACACACTCCTCCTGCTAGGTACACTCCTCCTGCTAGGTACACTCCTCCTGTTAGGTAAAGTCCTCCTGCTAGTTACAGTCCTCCTGTCGGGTACACAATACTCATGTAGGGTACCCTCCTCCTGCTAGGTACATTCCTCCTGTTAGGTAAAGTCCTCTTGCTAGGTACAGTCCTTCTGTCGGGTACACTCCTCCTGTTGGGTACACAATCCTCCTGTAGGGTACACTGCTCCTGTAGGGTACACTCCGTCTGTCGGGTACACAATCCTCCTGTAGGGTACACTCCTGCTGGATACACTCCTCCTGTAGGGTACACTCCTCCTGTAGGGTACACTCCTCATGTCAGGTACACAATCCTCCTGTAGGGTACACTCCTGCTGGATACAGTCCTCCTGTAGGGTACACTCCTCCTGTCGGGTACACACTCTTCTTGTAGGGTACACTCCTCCTGCTAGATACACTCCTCCTGTAGGGTGGTTCTTTCTCTGAAGCTCCTGCTATGCTGCCTTCACGTCTTCACAGGCTTCTGAAAAGGTACTGTTATTCAGGGCTAAATCCTCGCCATGCTTTTCAGAGAACAGGAGAAAAAAAAGGCACATGATGTATCCCTTTACATGCTGGGAGAGATTGCTCAGAAAATTAAAATCAAACACGCAATCTCATTGTTCTGCAAATGCAGCCTTTAAAAGAGCTCCACTAATCTGAAAAATGTGTATTCAGAATTTCAACCATGTCAGCATTTGTAGACATTATAATAATCTTCCTATATACCCAAGGACTGTTTTCTCTTCACCCCTCTCTCGCTCTCTCTCACTCTCTCTCTCCTCTCCTCTCCGTTCAAAAGGTAAGCACTAAGCACTTTGCCTATACACATGACAAAGACCAGTTAACAGCAGAAGCTGTTAACAGCAGAGCTCTCAGTATCAGGAGCATGGAGAAGTGTGGCTGTGTGTCACTGTGGAGAACAAGAATATTTTCAGGTGTAGATGTAGAGCATCATTGATAGGGGGTGCCCCGCCTTCCTCGTTTACACCAGAGCTCTGATCAATCTGTGCTGACAGGGCAGGGGCTTTGTGTGCCATGCGGCAGGGACAAATGTCTGCCAGGGAGCGGGGACACACCTGAAAGAGAAGAGGAGAAGAGGAGACGAGGAGAAGAGGAGAGGAGCGCCACCCAGCCCTACACACTAGGATTAGCCCCATCCTCTGCTTTGATGGATTAGCGTGTAGGGAAATTGCCCGATTATTGGTATGAAAATGCTTGAAAGTCAAAGAGTTGTGATAGGGGAAGAAAATGGGTGAAATGGTGTCTGAAAAAGAGGGAGAAAGTGTTGGCGGTGCTTATCTTTACCCACTTCCCCTCCTCTCTCTTTTTTCCCTCCCTCCCTCCCTCCCCCTTTTGGAAAAGAGAGGGGTACAAAAGACAGACGAGGGCACGGAGAGGAGACAGAGGGAGCCTGGGCCCTCTACAGAGCAGACACATTGAGTTGCCCTTCATGAAATATTGTTCATCATCATATTAACAGGGCTGAATGTGGGGAGATAAGGAATGTTTGAGAAGCAGAATGTCCCAGCGAGATATTTCAATCCTCTTTTAGCTCCTCCTTATTCATTCATTTAGGTGAGTGAATGTGAAATGTAGCAGGACCTTTATAGATGGAGAGACAGGAGCCCAGAAATGATGACATAATCACCTCCCATTTTATTACTTGATTAGTCAATCTTACGTCTCTTTCACTCTCTCTCTCGCTCTCTCTCCCTCACTCTCTCTTTCTCTCTCTCTCTCTCCCTCTCTATCTCTCTCTATCACTCTCTCTGTCTCTGTCTCTCTCTCTCTCTCAGATCCCAGTGTCTGTCAACTGTCTCCCCCCCACAAAGCTTCCATGTTCTGTCAGACAGATTACCCACTATGACAGAGGGGGGCTGTAGCATTTGCATAGTTTTGAATTATGTTGATCTTATGCGTTATTATACAACATGCGTTGAGACATACCCAAATTATATCACTTAAAATGCACATATAAAAGGTGTTTGCTTACAGATCAGTTGCCTTGTTTTTTTCTAACTTGAACCTATTTAACCTCGCTGAGTGATGGTGTTGTGACGTACGCAGGGCAGGGCAGTAAAAAGCTGTGCAACCCACACACATACACACATTTAAACACAATCGCACGTACACACCCACGGCCCCCCACACACACACACACACACACACACACACACACACACACACACACACACACACACACACACACACACACACACACACACACACACACACACACACACACACACACACACACACACACACACACACACACACACGCCATTGGTATACAGGGAACGCATGTTTAGAGGTAGCGCTAACATCTGAGTTGAGAAATGAGGTCAGGTCAAGGAAAAAGTGCCCCACAACTATCAGGTGCAAAAGCACGTCCCTGAATCCCCAGCAGAAGAAGAGAAGAAGAAGAGATTTGTGAGGCCTGTGGATTAGGTCGGTAATTACTGTGGTTCTGATCACAGGAAGTGCGGACCCTGTCTGTTAAATGTCATCCGTGACCAGTGGACGAGATCCGGTGTAACCCTCTCTCTCTCACGGTCCTGGACCCATTACTCCAGTCAGACAGAGGCCCCTCTCTCCCCGGCCCTCCATAATGAAAATAGTGTGTGTAGCAGTCTGAACCCCACAGCTCCGGTGACAAACATGGGTAACGCAAAAAGCGTGTGTTTTACAATTTCCCTCCCTCGTAAAAGTCTGGTTGTAAACTGAGAATTTACGCCCTTCATTAGAGGTAATACAATGCACATAACTCTAAGGTACAACAATTGGGACAGCCATAAAGTAACCGTTTTATACCTTCTCAAATCTACTGACTCCTCAGTGACCCTGGAGGAGCCAGCATTAGGGCAGGCTAGATTTACTACGCTGACTATACAGCCTGATAGGCCTCTGCGTTTTCAGGGAATTAAAAGTGCCAAAATGTAAAATTACTTAAATATTTATTCTGTGTACCCCTGTCAGAAATATTAGTCTCCAAACTATTATTTATGACTTGCAACTTAAGATTTTTGTTCGAGGAGATTTTGGTTTGATTGATGCCTAAGCTCAACTTAATAGCCAGCTAGAAAGGTAAGAACCTCTGGTGTACTGGTAGGTATTCTGTAGTTTCTTATGGTGAGCCTCACCCAATCCCTCTGTTAGACTGAAATATGAGGTCGAATGAAACCCTCAGGTAAACATTCTGCTAGTATGTCTCATGAGGGTGTACCACAACACATTAGCTTCTAGGTGAAAACACAATACAGAACCCTAGCTTCATGTCCACATCCTGGTTCAACCCTAACTCTAGCTTCATGTCCACATCCCGGTTCAACTCTAACCCTAGCTTCATGTCCACATCCCGGTTCAACCCTAACCCTAGCTTCATGTCCACATCCCGGTAAATCCCTAACCCTAGCTTCATGTCCACATCCCGGTTCAACCCAAATCCTAGCTTCATGTCCACAATTGTAACCCTAACCATAACCCTAACCATAATCCTAACCATAACGTTAACCATAATCCTAGCCCAGGGTATTTAGACAGAGCATTTTAACGCACATGTCAACATACTGTAATTATGAATGAAAACAATGAATTAAATAACTCCACTCTCCAGTCCATTCATGACATGTTCAACATGACCCGGTGAGTCATTCAGTCACCTGACAGTCATCAAACTCAACCCCAGGGAGATGCACTGCGGCCTGGGTAAACCTGAGTGGAGAGGAGCCCCTTGATGACATGAGAAGAAACAGGTTGACTTTCCAGGTTGGTTTGAGGAGATGGAATGAAAAACAAATGTCAAGGTGGGTGACAGAGAGCGTCTGTGTCTTATCAGTGAAGCCAGTGTGAGTGATGGCTCTTATCTGGTCCCCTGCTGCACAGCAGTTTATTATCCCAGGGAGGCCGGGCTGTGCTGGGGAGAGGGCTGGGCGCCCCCGGCATGATTAATTACTCTGGAGGTCCCTCTTCTCTTCCCCTCTTATCTGACCGCTACATGGATAACCACAGGCCTGATTTGTTTACCACGCCATGCCATTTGAATGAGGAGCATTCATAGGAAACGATTCCTTTGCTCTCTTTATCAGGGAGGGTGAATTGTGGAGGGGCTGGATGGAGTGTGCCTGATCATCCTGCGGTGAACTCGACACACATACACACACACACACACACACATACACACACACGTACCCACACACAAACTCAGCTCCTCCATTTATTTTTCTCTTCCATGAAACGAGTGGAGGTTGAAAGGAGAACAGGATAAATGGAGAAGGGATAGCAGTGTGAGGCTCACTAGTTCCTCAGGGACAGAGGCCTGTGTGTGGCCTGGTTCATCTCTTCTGGTGAATTGAATTCATTCCTGTTATCATGTTTCCTCATGGTTATCTCTTGGCCTGTGTGTGTGTGTGTGTATGTGTGTGTGTGTGTGTGTGTGTGTGTGTGTGTGTGTGTGTGTGTGTGTGTGTGTGTGTGTGTGTGTGTGTGTGTGTGTGTGTGTGTGTGTGTGTGTGTGTGTGTGTGTGTGTGTGTGTGTGTGTATACAAGAACCAAGACGTGATATGATTTAAAGCAACACACCATTCCAGCTGTAGTCAGTTTTTATTCTTTGGAGGTTATCTACATGACCAAAACCCCAGAATAGAGAAACTAGTTCAAAACGTCTATCTTTAGAGTCATGTTATTGAAAGTAAAACCTCAATAAAGACAAGCATTTTTTCTTGTTCCGTTTCCTATCTCCATCTGTGTTGGGGCTTTGTCTACCGGTCCCTGACAGGGTGCTGCGCTGTGTGTTTTCATTTCAAACTCTCACGTCCATCAAATCACCAGGGGTCTCTTCCAAAATACATACCTGCCGCCGGGGCCTAACGTGGAGGGAGGGATGGAAGGGTAGTTGGGGGAGAGGTGTTTAGGGCTACTGACTGGCCGCCCATTCCCTTGAGGCTCAGTGGCAGGTAGGCGTTCTGTGGAGATCCTGCTCACCTCTCACTGAAGCTGAAATAACAAGAGTTTGTTTGAAACCACAGAGGCGTCTGTGAGTGTGAGCCAATACAGTAAATCCCTGAGACCCCCCCCCCCCCCCCCCCCCCCCAACACACACACACATACACACACACTTGGTGACATGGCGTACCCCACACCCGCTCCCATTTCAGCCGGTGCTGGGGTCGCTAAAGCAGAACATCCTGAAGGATGCTAATTGCAAAACCGAACCTCCAAAATCAGGCGAGTGCGCGACCGTCGAGAGGCGTGATGTGGGAATTGCAGGGCTGGAGGGGGAAGAGGAATGCAAACACAAAATCCTGTGTCCTCATTAAGAAGTTGTGATGAGACCTTTGAGCTCAGTGTTGCATGCCAGCTTGTGCCAGCCAGTGAACGATCTCAGCTGAGATGCCATTTTAGGAGATGAAGAGGAAGAGGCCTCTCCTGTGGAACTTTACTGTAAGTCCCCATCCCTCAAAGACATACTGTCTGGAGAAAACCTCTGGGTTTCACATGGTGGTACAACAGTAATGGGTTAAATCATAACTCCCCTTTCATTTTCATACTATGACCTTGTGTCTCTTCTGGGTTCCCTTTTGACAGAGACCGTATGTAGAGATCAGATCCTACAGAAACACTCCAAACAGCCTACCCGACTGCTCGGAGGCCTCCTCTTGTATCACATTCCAATGATAAAACTGGGGGAGGACAAAAATGTCCACCCCATCCCCATTGAAAGTTGCACCCCTGGATCCTAGACCCTGTGTGTCGGCCCCACTGGCCTGTGTACCTATCTTTTTTATTCTATAGTCTTTACCATGGTGTTTCTCTATTGTGTCTCTATTGTGTCACATGCGCCGAATACAACAGGTGTAGACCTTACAGTGAAATGCTTACTTACAAGCCCTAACCAAAAATGCAGTAACAAATAAAGAGCAGCAGTAAAATAACAATAGCCAGGCTATATACAGGGGGTACCGCTACAGAGTCAATGTGCAGGGGCACTGGTTAGTCGAGGTAATTGAGGTAATATGTACATGTAGGTAGTTATTAAAGTGACTATGCATAGATAATAACAGAGAGTAGGAGCAGTGTAAAAGAGGGGGGGGTGTGGCAATGCAAATAGACTGGGTAGCCATTTGATTAGATGTTCAGGAGTCTTATGGCTTGGGGGTAGAAGTTGTTAAGAAGCCTCTTGGACCTAGACTTGGCACAGTCTTGGAACAGTCTATGACTGGGGTGGCTGGAGTCTTTGACAATTTTTAAGGCCTTGCTCTGACACCGCCTGGTATAGAGATCCTGGATGGCAGGAAGCTTGGCCCCAGTGATGTACTCAGCCGTACGCACTACTCTCTATAGTGCCTTGCGGTCAGAGGCCGAGCAGTTGCCATACCAGGCAGTGATGCAACCAGTCAGCATGCTCTCAATGGTGCAGCTGTAGAACCTTTTAAGGAACTGAGGACCCATGCCCAAACTTTTCAGTCTCCTAAGGGGGAATAGGTTTTCTTGTGCCCTCTTCACGACTGTCTTGGTGTGCTTGGACCATGTTAGTTTGTTGGTGATGTGGACACCAAGGAACTTGAAGCTCTCAACCTGCTCCACTACAGCCCTGTCGATGTTAATGGGGGCGTGCTCGGTCCTCCTTTTCCTGTAGTCCACAATCATCTCCTTTGTCTTGATCACGTTGAGGATCAGGCCTACCACTGTTGTGTCGTCTGCAAACTTAATGATGGTGTTGGAGTCGTGCCTGGCCGTCATGAGTGAACAGGGAGTACAGGAAGGGACTGACCACACACCCCTGAGGGGCCCCGTGTTGTTGTGTTGTGTTGTTACCTACCCTTACCACCTGGGGGCAGCCCATCAGGAAGTCCAGGATCCAGTTGCAGAGGGAGGTGTTTAGTCCCAGGGTCCTTAGCTTAGTGATGAGCTTTGAGGGTGCTTTGGTGTTGAACACTGAACTGTAGTCAATGAATAGCATTCTCACATAGGTGTTCCTTTTGTCCAGGTGTGAAAGGGCAGAGTGAAGTGCAATAGAGATTGCAGCATCTATGGATCTGTTAGGGGAGTATGCAAATTGGAGTGAGTCTAAGGTTTCTGGGATAATGGTGTTGATGTGAGCCATGACCAGCCTTTTAACTTGTTATGGCTGCAATCCCGTTAACGGGATAAGTGTCATCAACAACCGCTGAATAGCATAGCGCTACATTCAATAAATATTACTAAAAATATTTATATTCATGAAATCACAAGTGCAATATAGGAAAACACAGCTTAGCCTTTTGTTAATCCACCTGTCGTGTCAGATTTTGAAATTATGCTTTACAGCGAAAGCAATCCAAGCGTTTGTGTAAATTTATCGATCGCTCGACAAAACATTAAGTACACTTAGCATCAAGTAGCTCGGTCACGAAAATCAGAAAAGCAATCAAATTAATCGTTTACCTTTGATGATCTTCGGATGTTTTCACTCACGAGACTCCCAGTTAGACAACAAATGTTCCTTTTGTTCCATAAAGATTATTTCTATATCCAAAATACCTCTGTTTGTTTGGCGCGTTATGTTCAGAAATCCACAGGAAAGAGCGGTCACGACAACGCAGACAAATTCCAAATAGTTTCCATAATGTCCACAGAAACATGTCAAACGTTTTTTATAATCAATCCTCAGGTTGTTTTTAAAATATATAATCGATAATATATCAACCGCAAATGTCTTTCACAGTAGGAGAGGGAAAAACAATGGCTGTCCAAACTCTGTTGCGCGAGCAAAACTCATGTGACCACTTGACGAGATGTTATCGTTCTGGCTCATTTTTCAAAATAAAAGCCTGAAACTCTGTCTGAAGACTGTTGACACGTTAAGGAAGCGATAGGAAAAGGAATCTGGTTCATATCCCTTTAAATCCAGCAAAGGGAGGCTATGGAACATGGAGTTTTCAAAATAGAAGCCACTTCCTGTTTGGATTTTCCTCAGGGTTTCGCCTGCAATATAAGTTCTGTTATACTCACAGACAATATTTTGACAGTTTTGGAAATTTTAGAGTGTTTTCTATCCAATACTAATAATAATATGCATATATTAGCAACTGAGACTGAGGAGCTGGCCATTTACAATGGGCACCTTTTCATCCAAGCTACTCAATACTGCCCCTGCAGCCATAAGAAGTTAAAGCACTTCATTGCTACAAACCTGAGTGCTATGGGTCGGTAGTCATTTAGGCAGGTTACCTTAGTGTTCTTGGGCACACAGACTATGTTGGTCTGCTTGAAACATGTGGGTATTACAGACTCAGACGGGGAGAGGTTGAAAATGTCAGTGAACACACTTGCCAGTTGGTCAGAGCATTCTCGGAGTACACGTCCTGGTAATCCATCTGGCCTTGCGGCCTTGTGAATGTTGACCTGTTTAACTTCTTCTGGCTGCAAGCCCGAAGTCGGGCACAATATGACAACAGCCACTTCAAGTGCAGGGCGCGAAATTCAAAATATATTTTTTAGAAATATTTAACTTTCACACATTAACAAGTCCAATACAGCATATGAAAGATAAACATCTTGTGAATCCAGCCAACATGTCCGATTTTTAAAATGTTTTACAGCGAAAACACCACATATATTTATGTTAGCTCACCACCAAATACAAAAAGGACAGATATTTTTCACAACACAGGTAGCATGCACAAAGCCAACCTAACTAACCAAGAACCAACCAAACTAACCAAGAAACAACTTCATCAGATGACAGTCTTATAACATGTTATACAATAAATCTGTTTTGTTCGAAAAATGTGCATATTTGAGGTATAAATCAGTTTTACATTGCAGCTACCATCACAGATAGGACCGAAGCAGCCAGAGTAATTACAGACACCAACGTCAAATACCTAAATACTCATCATAAAACATTTCTGAAAAATCGATGGTGTATAGCAAATTAAAGACAAACATATTGTGAATCCAGCCAATATTTCCGATTTTTTAAGTGTTTTACAGCGAAAACACAATATAGCATTATATTAGCTTACTACAATAGCCTACCACACTACCGCATTCATTCATCAAGGCACGTTAGCGATAGCAATAGGCACGTTAGCGATAGCGAATAAACCAGCAAAAGATATATAATTTTTGACTAACCTTGATAAGCTTCATCAGATGACAGTCCTATAACATCAGGTTATACATACACTTATGTTTTGTTCGAAAATGTGCATATTTAGAGCTGAAATCAGTGGTTATACATTGTGCTAACGTAGCATCTTTTTCCCAGAATGTGCGGATATTTTTATGGCACTCAACTATTCTGACCAAATAACTATACATAAACGTTACTAAAAAATACATGTTGTATAGGAAATGATAGATACAAAAATAACTTCATTACGACATCCAGCTTAGGTATAGCGAGAGAGTACCCAAAATCTGGGCGCAAACGACTATTTCACATGTTCGACAGATATATGAAATAGCATCATAAAATGGGTCCTACTTTTGATGATCTTTCATCAGAATGTTGTACAAGGGGTCCTTTGTCGGGAACAATCGTTGTTTGGATTTAGAATGTCCTCTTCTCCAGTCAATTAGCACGGAAAGCTAGCAAAGTGGCGCTAAGCTCTCCTTCCTGAACAAAGGCACACAACGCAACACGCCTAACGTCCCGAATAAATTTCAATAATCTAATAAAACTATATTGAAAAAACATACTTTACGATGATATTGTCACATGTATCAAATAAAATCAAAGCCGGAGATATTAGTCGTCCATAACGACAGCTTATCAGAAGGCAAATCCAGGTCCCTTCACGCGCTCTCCAGAAAACAGGAAACTGGTGACACGTCATGCCGAGAGCTATTATTCGACCCCAGATCAAGTTACACACTCCATTTCTTCTCTCACTGCCTGTTGACATCTAGTGGAAGACGTATGAAGTGCATGTATTCTAATAAATATCAAGGACATTAATAGGCAGGCCGTAGAACAGAGCATCGATTTCAGATTTTCCACTTCCTGTCAGGAAGTTTGCTGCAAAATGAGTTCTGTTTTACTCACAGATATAATTCAAACGGTTTTAGAAACTAGAGAGTGTTTTCTATCCAATAGTAATAATAATATGCATATTGTACGAGCAAGAATTGAGTACGAGGCCGTTTGAAATGGGCACCTTTTATCCGGCTACTCAATACTGCCCCTGCAGCCCAAACAGGTTAAAGGTCTTACTCACATCGGCTGCGGAGAGCATGATCACACAGTCGTCCTGAACAGCTGATGCTCTCATGCATGTTTCAGTGTTACTTGCCTGGAAGCGAGCATAGAAGTAATTTAGCTCGTCTGGTAGGCTAGTGTCACTGGGCAGCACTCGGCTGTGCTTCCCTTTGTTGTCTGTAATAGTTTGCAAGCCCTGCCACATCCGACGAGCATTGGAGCCGGTGTAGTACGATTCGATCGTGGTCCTGTATTGACGCTTTGCCTGTTTGATGGTTCGTCAGAGGGCATAGCGGGATTTCTTATAAGCTTCCGGGTTAGAGTCCCGCTTACCCTTTAGCTCAGTGTGGATGTTGCCTGTAATCCATGGATTCAGGTTGGGGTATGTACGTACAGTCAGTGTGGGGACTATGTCATCGATGCACTAATTGATGAAGCCAGTGACTGATGTGGTGTACTCCTCAATGCCATCGGAAGAATCCCAGAACATATTCCAGTCTGTGCTAGCAAAACAGTCCTGTAGCTTAGCATCTGCTTCATCTGAACACTTTTTAATTGACCAAGTCACTGGTGCTTCCTGCTTTAATTTTTGCTTGTAAGCTGGAATCAGGAGGGTAGAATTATGGTCAGATTTGCCAAATGGAGGGCAAGGGAGAGCTTGGTACACGTCTCTGTGTGTGGAGTAAAGGTGGTCTAGAGTTTTTTCTCTCTGATTGCACATTTAACATGCCGGTGGAAATTTGGTAAAATGGATTTAAGATTCCCTGCATTAAAGTTCCTGGCCACTAGGAGCACCCCCTCTGGATGAGCGTTTTCCTGTTTGCTTATGGCGGTATACAACTCATTGAGTGCGGTCTTAGTGCCAGCCCCTTAGTGCCAGCAATACAGATGTAAATTCTCTAGGTAGATAGTGTGGTCTACAGCTTATCATGAGGTACTCTACCTCAGGCGAGAAAAACCTTGAGACTTCCTTAGATATCATGCACCAACTGTTGTTTACAAATATACATAGACCGCCACCCATTGTCTTACCAGAAGCTGCTGTTCTATCCTGCTGATACAATGTAAAACCCGCCAGATGTATGTTGTTCATATCGTCATTCAGTCACGACTCAGTGAACATAAGATATTACAGTTTTTAATGTCCCATTGGTAGTTTAATCTTGCTCGTAGGTCATCAATTTTATTTTCCAATGATTGCCTGTTTGCCAATAGAACGGATGGCAGTGGGATTTTACTTGCTTGCTTATGACTTCTCAGAAGGCAGCCCCACCTCCGCCCACTTTTTCTCCATCTTCTCTGTCACGGTTGTCGTAAGAACTGGACCAAGGTGCAGCGTACGTAGAGTTCCACATCTTTAATATAAAGTTAAACTTAAGCAAAACAAAACAATAAACGAACAACGAAATGTGACTACGTGGTGCACATGCACAAACACAAAATAATATCCCACAAAACAGGTGAGAACAGGGAAACATGTATTGCAAACAATGCAAAAAAATGAACAAAATAACACAGTTGGTTAGGAGCACGTAAAACGTCAGCCATCCTTTCTGGCGCCATTCTACAATTGTAGATGTATGGCTCATCAGGCTCAGGTATAATTAGTTTTTCATTTTCATGCCTGTACAACCATCAAGATTATTTTTCAGATTCAACAGAAGATCTGTTTTTTTGTTTCTTTGTTTCTTGGGACCTAGAACAAGCATCTCTGTTTTGTCCGAGTTTAAAAGTAGAACGTTTGCAGTCATCCACTTCCTTATGTCTGAAACACAGGCTTCTAGCGAGGGCAATTTTGGGGCTTCACCATGTTTCATTGAAATGTACAGCTGTGTGTCATCCGCATAGCAGTGAAAGTAAAAAAAGTGATTTATTCTCAGGTTTGAACATTTGTAAAATACAGGTATAATATTAAACCCTAGTGAAGACCCATGCTTCTAGTGAAGACCCACGCTAGATTTTAAGGCCTGATGCTCAGCAGAACAGACTGTTGTTTATCCTGTATGCCTGAAGCCTGTATATACACATATTTAACAAACACACATGCACATGCACACTCGTATGCATGAACACACACACACACAC
>NW_024061144.1:172500-190653 GCF_016432855.1 Salvelinus namaycush
GTGTAGCTGTAACTGTGATACTTTATTTAGATATTTCACCATCCCTGTTATGTAGTATCTCTACCGTTGTGTGGAACGTTCAGAATGCAATCTGGTAGCACATTGTGTGAAAAAGCACCAATCACACCCCAATCTGAACCAATCACACTCTCTGTATCCACACGACCTCTTGACCCTGGTGTAAATAACACAACTTTTAAAAAGCCACAAGCAAACCCACTGTTCTTCTAGCCCACTCTACTAACATCTCATGCTTGGTGGGTTCTGTTACGTAAGACAGATTGTAGGGCCTGTGGTTGTAGAAGGAACCGGTGAACTATACACCAGGCTAGATTACTTTGCGTGACATTAAAGGGCCACTCTAAAAGGTACAACAGTGTGGTAAATAGCCGGCATAATGTAAAGTGTTTAACAGAATTGGCTCTCATTTTCACTTTCACGGCTGGTTGAAGGCACTCAGGCAGTCGAGAGGAGCTCTTTCACATGTTAATCATTGATGGGGACTGTTTAAGAAGAAAAACGTTGTGCAGGACAAGTGTAAAGGGCAGACAAAGGCACCGCTGAACTATTCCCAACTGACACCATGATCATAATAATATTCTGGGCTTCATAAGGTTGGCTGTATGTGAATGTGGCTTTCGGGGAGAGTTTACAAGGGCTGTCTTGTTGTTATTTTTGTGTATAAGCGCAGAATGATTATGTGGCGTGTTTATTTTGGTAACTAACATGTGTTTGTGTGGGCTGGGGCTGTAAGAGGCTGTAAGGCACCACATCTGTTGCTTCCCATTTTGCCTTATGCGACAGGATTTGCAATCATAGCCCTCCTTAGGGTGTGTGTACACCATCCTCTTTTATTCATGTTTATATATTCATCAAATATAAATACAATTTAGAAAGTTGCCCAGCCTGACCGTTATGGAACATTTGCTGCCAACTATCCAGAAAATTTATTTCTGGTCTTTTGCTCCTTTATGGTTCTCACCAGCAGGGAGGAGACAAGCTTGGCTGGGTCCCTGATAGAGATGTAGACAGGTTTCATGGGTGTATATGTGCAAGTGTGTCAGGGTTATTTCCTACTTCACTGAGAGAAAGTGGGGAAAGTACGAGATCAGGCATTTTTTGGTTCCAAGTCCCCATGTCCCCATAAGGGTGGGTTAGCGTTTCAGCGCCTAATGCTAATTACAATTCATTCTCGCCACTAACCCTCAACGATGGGTGGAAGTTTGAGGTAAATGTGGGGGAGAGGTATTTGTGGCCTGCTGGATTGAAACGGAGACAGATTGCAGCAGCAAGGTGTTGATAATGCTGTAAGATTAATGCCTCAGCCACGCATAATCGCCCTTATCCCCCGTTCTCCCCTCAGCAGATAGAATTGTTCAACTTCCCTGACTCCTGCCCACAGCAAGATGGATGGCACACGTGGTGCTGCTGTCAGAGTGGACACACACACACACACACACACACACACACACACACACACACACACACACACACACACACACACACACACACACACACACACACACACACACACACACACACACACACACACACACACACACGATCATAACTATAATGTGTGTGTGACAGACACAGGGCCCACTATGCTTTGGAGAGACTAGAATCATGGGAGTCAAGGTTGGCATCTGGACAGCGAGTCACGCACACGCACACGCACACGCACACGCACAGTGAAAACGGCTTTCATTCAAAGTGCACTTAATCCCGCCATCTCTCCTCCAGTCATTTCCATTCTCCTCTTTTCTGTTGTGGATCTCTCTGCTCCTCTTTGCTCCTTTCCCCCCTGTGTTTCTCTAATTCACTATGGTCTGGCTTTCTGACATGCGTGCAAATTGGCAAATTACAGGATGGCGGGCTGTCACTAGGCAGATTCATGTGGTCACAAGAGGGCTGAGGGAGGTGTGGAGGCTGGGAGGTGCTAGCGTGGGGGGTTGACACTATGGGGTGGACGTTAGCCCTAGTTGCCCTGTCTTAACATTGTTAACGTGGGCTGGTCTGATTGACACACTGCTGGTTTGAAAGGGCCAGCCCCCTGTCTCTCTTCTCTGTGTGCTATACGGATCTAGGACGGCCTTCCTCCCCCATTCTCCCCACAGCCTCCCCATCTCTCCTTTGTGTCCCCCTCCTTCATGTTGTTCTTCCCTTCACTTCATTTGCCTCAGAGGCCCATGTAGAGTTGTCATGGTAGAGGGGAGAGAGGAGACCCCCTGGTTTTCTCCCCCACTCTTTTCTTATCTTCTCAGGCAGAGTAGATACACTATATATACAAAAGTATGTGGACACCCCTTCAAATTAGTGGATTCGGATAGTTCAGTCACACCCGTTGCTGACATGCGATCTCCATAGACAAACATTGGCAGTAGAAAGGCTTTACTGAAGAGCTTAGTGACTTTCAACGAGACACCGTCATATGATGCCACCTTTCCAACAAGTCAGTTCGTCAAATTTCTGCCCTGCTAGAGCTATCCCGGTCAACTGTAAGTGCTATTATTGTGAAGTGGAAACGTCTAGGAGCAACAACGGCTCAGTCACAAAGTTGGAGCGCTGATTGCTGAAGCGTGTAGTGTGTAAAAATCGTCTGTCCTGGGTTGCAACATTCAATACCGAGTTTCAAACTGCCTCTGGAAGCAACTAAAGCACAAGAACTGTTGGTTGGGAGCTTAATGAAATGGGTTTCCATAGCCGAGCAGCCGCACAAGCCTAAGGTCACCATGCACAATGCCAAGGGGCGGCTGGAGTGGTGTAACGCTCGCCACCATTGGACTCTGGAGCATCTGGCAGTCCGACAGACTAATCTGGGTTTGGCGGATGCCAGGAGAACGCTACCTGCCCCAATACATAGTGCCAACTGTAGTTTGGTGGAGGAATAAAGGCTTGGAGCTGTTTTTCATGGTTTGGGCTAAGCCTCTTTGTTCCAGTGAAGGGAAATCTTAACGCTACAGCATACAATGACATTCTAGACAATTCTCTGCTTCTAACTTTGTGGCAACAGTTTGGGGAAGGCCCTTTCCTGTTTCAGCATGACAATGCCCCCATGCACAAAGAGAGGACCATACAGAAATGGTTTGTCGAGATCGTTGTGGAAGAACTTGACTGGCCTGCACAGAGCCCTGACCTCAACCCCAACGAACACCTTTGGGATAATTGGAACGCCGACTGAGGGCCAGGCCTAATCACCCAACATCAGTGCCCGACCTCACTAAGGCTCTTGTGGCTGAATGGAAGTAAGTCCTCGCAGCAATGTTCCAACATCTAGTGGAAAGCCTTCCCAGAAGAGTAAAGGCTATTATAGCAGCAAAGGGGGGACCAACACCATATTAATGCCCATGATTTTGGAATGAGATGTTCGACGAGTATATGGTGTCCATATACTTTTGGTCATGTAGTCTAGCTCTAGCCATCAAATCCCAGCCATCCCTAGCCACCAAGCCCTATTCCAGGCCTGAGCATCAGGCAGGGGACTGGGTCAGTCCTGGGTGGAAACAGCATGGAGGTGTTACAGTTTTTCTCAGTCGCTTTGGTGCATTTTTCACATCATCCCTAACATGTGCAAAATAATAAGTGCATTTCTCAGAACAATTTGTACAAACTGCAATATACAATAGATATGTTTCTAAAGCTAGTCAGTCACTAAAAATCCTTAGTACATCTGTCAAAAGTAAATATTCATGCCAATGATCATGTCAGTGTCATCAGAATGATAAGTCATTGAGTCATTGTTCACGAACAAGGTCGTCAAAATGTTTAGGCATGTTGTCAATGTAACTGTGTACTTTGACAGTATTACCTGATGTAAACTTAGGCTACATTTTGGATGACAGTTACTGTATTGAAAATGCACAAGGCTGCACTTCTATGGCATATATCAATTTCAACAGTACTATTTACATATTACTGTATGTGGGTTATTGATTGAAAGAGACTGGACAACCCAAGGGGCACAAAGGGAAAAAAAAAAAATTAGAAAGAAACACAGGAAACCACCCCTAAGGCACAACTTTGCCCGCAGCACTGTTGTGCTGTCTACACATCCAGACGTTCCTGTCTGTCGGCCCACATATTCTCATCCACATCACACCGGATATTTTGCCTTCCAATGCAACGTGGAAAGAATCTTTTGGAATGCCTTATCCATCCTCTGCAGGCGTCTACTGTGATGTCCTCATATGCTGCATCCATTGCAGCCAGCAGGGTCATCTGTGTGTGTGGCTGACGATCGTACACCTTCCACCTCCATGCTGAAAAGAACTCCTCAATTGGGTTAAGGAATGGTGAATAAGGTGGGAGGAATTCTATGAGCATCCTCGGGTGGGTCACAAACCATTGCCTTATGATGTTTGATCGATGGAAACTCACATTATCACAAATGACCACATACTTTGGCAAATCCTCTCTAAACAGACCCCTCTCATCATCAGGGATGAGAGCCCTGTAGAGAGTCTCTAAAAAGTTGAGTAGATGCTGGGTGTTGTATGGCCCTATAAGGGGGATATGGGTTAGGACACCATGCTCCGAAATAGCAGCGCACATGCTGATATTTCCTCCCCGTTGGCCTGGAAAATCCACAGTAGCTCTGTGACCAATGATATTCCGACCCCGCCTTCTGCATTTGGTCAGGTTGAAGCCAGCCTCATCCACGTATACAAAGTTGTGAGAGGGTTCACTTGATTCCAACTCCATTATACGCTATATCCCAGAACACACAGTTGAATTTGTTTTGGTGAGGAAGAGTGACATAAAATGTACATATATTGCATGTTCCTTCCACAGCAATGGAAATGTGTGCAGTTTATGCTTACTGTACTATGTATCACTATAAAATGTTGCTGTAAAGTAGTTACATAGATATATGTTTTACCTGTACATACTGGTACCGTAGCTCCTTAACTCTGTCCTCATTCCTTTGGAATGGTACATGGTACAGCTGTTTCATACTCATCTGGTTTCTATGCAGCACCCTGTCGATGGTTGAGATGCTAACCGTATGGATGTTTTCAAAGACATCATTGTCTTCTATAATGGTCCTTTGTATTTCCCTGAGTCTCATGGCATTGTTTGCTCGGACCATGGTGCAAATAGCCTCCTCCTGTTGAGGTGTGAAAAGGCATCCTCTGCCACCGGTTTGAGGTAATCTTGCAGTCCTATGTGGGGAAAAATGCAGTGATGCATCGCACACTTTCACATAGACAAAAACTATGCGAACACACATTTTACTGTAAAACATACAGGTGGGTGCATGTAAGGTGCAGTATGTATCTGTATAGAGTATATTTCTGTATGCTGTGAAATACAAGTGGACTACTGTAATATGAAGCATTGTAGGAAGTATACAGTATACTGCTTATATACAGTAACAGTGCACTGTACATTGGTGGACATACCTGTTCTCTCTTCAAAACGTTTGAACTATTGAGGACACGGTTGATCTCCCAATATTCGGCTGCACCCTTCGACCCGCCTCAGCCATTGTAAGGCCATGATTGACAACATGGTCTACAATATTGGCCCTTATGTCATCAGATATGCGCCTATGTCCTCTTCTGCCTCTTCCTCTGTTTTGCCTTCCACCACACATCCTTGCTCCTCTTCTTCCTCCTCTTGGCTGTTGACCCTGTTCGTTTCATTTTTGCAACTCTGTGTTGTGGTCTGTCTATATATGTTTGCCAATTGATTCTTCATGAGATGCACCTTTGAGCAATTTAGACAACTGGTTGATTGTTGGTTGAACTAACACTTTACATTCCTTCATGAGTGAGGGTCAATTTCACCTGCACGATTCATCAATTCACGTTTTTGTACAAAAGGTCTAATAGAAATGTGTAAAACTATGCTTGACAGTTTATGACAAATACTTCAACAATTTTGCATGTAATGGCTTATGCAAGGAACTAATGCCTAGATGTTTTGAGGGGTAAGACTATTCAACAGAGAACCATCTACTATATTTTGATCAATATGACATGAGCAATTGATAATGTGGAAAAAAGCTGACACTTGTACATTATCAATTGCAATTTGTTCAAAGGAATAAGAAATTGCTTTAATGATGTGCACAAGTGACTAGATGATTTGGAATTTGTACAAGTAGTATCAAGAATTGCACTTTTGATCTAAGAAATGCACCAAAGCGACTGAGAAAAACTGTATTCCAACAGTGGCCAGGCCAGGGACCCTCCTCAGCCCCCTCTCTGTGTCAGGTCCCCTCCAGCTGATCCCCAGAAAGGATGTCTCACTTCAATGGAGCAGGAAGCATGTATGGCAGATTTGATTTCTGGGTAAAAAATGCTGCTGAGACACTATTTGTCTCTGACCTGTACTGGGCTCAATGAGCATGGAGGACTAGGAGATATTTAATGAGAGAGGGAGGGGGAGGGAGATGAAGGGAGAGAGAGAGATGGAGGGAGGGAGGGAGGGAGGGAGGGAGGGAGGGAGGGGGAGAGATGGCGGGAGAGAGAGATGGAGGGAGAAAGAGAGAGATGGAGGGAGAGAGAGAGATGGAGAGAGAGAGAGAGAGATGGAGAGAGAGAGACGGAAGCACGGAGAGGGAGATGAAGGGAGGGAGAGAGATGGTAGGAGGGAGAAGGAGATGCAGGGAGAGAGAGAGATGGAGGGAGGGAGATAGATGGAGGGAGAGAGAGATGGAGGCACAGAGAGGGAGATGAGGGAAGGGAGAGGGAGATGGAGGGAGAGAGAGAGATGGAGGGAGGGAGAGAGATGGAGGGAGAGAGAGATGGAGGCACGGAGAGGGAGATGAGGGAAGGGAGAGGGAGATGGAGGGAGAGAGAGAGATGGAGGGAGGCAGAGAGAGAGATGGAGGGAGAGAGAGATGGAGGCACGGAGCGGGAGATGAGGGAAGGGAGAGGGAAATGGAGGCACGGAGAGAAGTTTCACCAACTGGTTGTGTGACTGTGAACCATGGTGAGGCCATACAGTGTGCTTGAAATGAGTTTCTCAGCATCACTGCTGAGTCTATTCACTACAACCACTGTTGTACTTATCCTCGGCCCTACAGTATACTCAGTCATTCATATTTTGCAGGCTATAGGCTAGCCCATCCTTGATGTTTGCTGTAAATAAATATATCCGAAAACAAAACATGCCTATTTTCCCTCTGGACAAACCCCCCTCTTGCTCTGCAGTTGTTGGAACATGATCTTAGACTGATTCATTATGCCCCTCACTGTTAGCCCCTCACAGGCCGCGTGTACGCGTGTGTGCATGTGTGTGTCTACCATCCTAATGGCTGGTGTTGAAGGTGAGAGTGGAGGAAGTGGTGGTTTAGGGAGGGAACCCTTGTGGAGTTGTTTTAGTCGACACCTCTTCTCCCTCTTCTCCCCTGCTCATCTTTCACCTGGGAGACACAGGGGAACTGTGACACCGGCCCTGCTGGCATGCCTCTGATTAAAGCAGGGCCTCATTTACCACGGCCCGCTGTCAACAAAACACCACTAATGGCATTAAGCCCAGGCCTGGGGGCCAACCGGGGCCACGGGACCAAACCTAGGGGACAATCCCCACAGAGGCTCAAATGAGAGAAAACAAATTTAGCCTAATCTCTGATACGAGAGCCTAATCTCCCGCTGATATTATCTGGTAGGAGGACTCATGTGTTTTGTTACGTTGCAGGGAGCATGGCCTCTGTGTGTGTGTGTGTGTGTGTGTGTGTGTGTGTGTGTGTGTGTGTGTGTGTGTGTGTGTGTGTGCGTGTGTGTGTGTGTGTGTGTGTGTGTGTGTGTGTGTGTGTGTGTGTGTGTGTGTGTGTGTGTGTGTGTGTGTGTGTGTGTGCAGGGGCTGAGGGAGAAGCCAGATAAAGGCTTTTTTCTCTGGGGCCTGTCATTTTGTGGTGAGGTTAGTTGGTTTGTCTATGAGGCTTTTTCTGATGCTGATTTAGGCTGCTTTGTGATAGCTGGATGTTTTCTGGACAGTCTACCTTTCTTCTCAGAAACCTGTCACTGACCCCTCTCTGTCAGATCAGACCTCTTTCCTGTTCTGTCACCACCTGAGGGGGAGTGGGCATGAGCCCTGTTCAACCCTGTCACTCTGGTCCCCATTCTAACTATGACCTCATACATGTCCCCTACTCTTCATCCATCACTTCCTCTATAGTGGCTGGGAATCGGACATTCTCCAAATAGCTGCATGAACCCTTTGAAGGTTAGGAGAACAAAGCCTTTGTGTCCTTAAACACTTAGAGAACACTCAGAGCTGGAATCCTGACCATGAGGGTTGTGTCAGCCAGTCTGTTAGCACCACAGCTCCTCTTGTCCATGTCACTACTGTGTGTTAGTCTGCCCGGGCTGACTAACACACACACACACACACACACACACACACACACACACACACACACACACACACACACACACACACACACACACACACACACACACACACATACACACACACACACACACACACACACACACACACACACACACACACACACACACACACACACACACACACACACACACCGGGCTATGATCGCTACGCAACCCTACCAACCATCGGCTGAAATAACTCTATTAGCAATAATTCCCCTCTCCTGCCAGCCACTGCTCCACCACGGCTCCCACTACACATTTTCACACGTTACATATTTAACATGAGCAGTAGGGTAGTATAAAGTTTAATGCTAAAGCCAGGTCACTTCTCTTTGGTGCTCATTGTGCTTTTTACAGTCTTCTTATTAGTCGGCCCAGCGAGGAAAACTTCACTGCAGTCTTTTATTGATTTATGTCAATAGCCATTAGGGTGGCATTGCCTTTTCCTCTGTTTAATAGCGACATGCATCAGACTGGAGGCTGCCTCAGAAGAGCCAGGGATGATAATGTGATGATTAATTAGGAAAGTTAGTTTCTTGTAAAGTGACAGCTCTTCTTTAAGCGTGGCTGTAAACTTTTATTGGAGCATACAGCTGACCTCAAATTGGAAATTTGTGTTGGAAGCAGCCTGTCTCTCTCACCATTACTGCTCCTGTCTGTTGTTCATTTTATATCTGTCTATAAAAAACATTGGGAGGGAGGGGCTACGGGAGGGCAGGGTAGGGGCGTGTTCTACATGCGACAACACACTCCCACTCCGCCCCACTGTCTCCCCCCTCTGGCCCAGTCGATGAGGGGCTCCCTAAAGTTGACCCACGATGTGGAGCCATCAACCCACCTTGGTCATAATCTTAGAGACACATTAAATATGTTCTAATCAATACATTTCCACCCAATGATTTCATCCAGAAATACATTAGGAGGTTCTTGTACTACACTTGATTTTCAGGAGTCCTTTTTTTTATGCACACATACATTTCCAAGAAATTATCTTGATGAAAACCTCCACTCCTTGATGCTAAAACAGCCATGGGGATGTCAGAGGTAGCCCTTAATGGTGGAGTAACATCAGTGTTAGCTGTGCTAGGCTACGGCGCTAACGCTACGCTAAAACACTAGTGCTAACGTAGGCTATGCTAGCTCCACTCTGTACGGTTGGACCTCTGCCTCTCCCTGACACCACTAGTACTCCACTCTCCACTGCAGGGGTGGCCCTCTCCCTGGGCCTTCCCAGTGCTTATAGAGAAGCCAGTGTAATGTGAAGAGGCAGAGGAGGAAGGGCACACTGTGGCTCCTTGATTACCGCCCTGGGGAGCCCTAACCGTGGAACCACTTAAAAGATAATGCCTAAATTATGTTTTCAAACTCCTGGCCGCCTAGTTGGCCGAGCTGAAACAAAATCACTGATGTAAAGGAAATGGGACTTGAAGGGCACTGTTTACAGTCGTTGGATGTTCACACATAAGAAGCAAATTCCAACATAAACATCCACTTAGTGCATGTAAATCTGAATGCTATTAATAAAGCCCTTTTATCTTCTCCTCTGGAGTGTGGCCCCTGAGGCCGCTAGGGGTAATCTGGCCCTCACTCACTAGCTGACTAACTCTCTCTCTCTTTTCTCTCATGCTATCCATTTTCTCTTTCACACGTTCTCTCTCTCTCTTTTCTCTCATGCTATCCATTTTCTCTTTCACACATTCTCTCTCTCTCTCTTCTCTCATGCTATCCATTTTGTCTTTCAAACTTTCTTTCTCTCTCTTTCTCTCTCTCTCTATCCCGCTCTCTCTCTCCTCTGTGTGTCATTCTGGCAAAGCCTAGGCCTCTGGGCCACTGATTCCTATTCCCAAATATCCCATTTGCTCTCTGAGGCCTCTTGTAAAGTACTGAGAGCTCATTCTAGCCCTCCTTTTTACCCTTCCATTCCCCAGACTGTTGTACACACCACAGAGACGTTTGGCCCTAGTAAACCCTGTGATGTCCCCGTAGTTGGAGAGGGTTTGACTGCTGCTTTCCTTGGCTCTCTGCAGGCTCTCTCCATCTCTGTCCCCTTCTCTCATGCAGAGGACAGTGATGTTCCTATGGTTCTCACTTACATATTGTTGCTCTACTGATAGATCAGTTCTGACAGAGTGAAGGCCTGTGTCTTTCTCATGCAGCCCCATCTTCTCAGGGATTGTTTTTCTTATTCCTGTCGACAGAAAGTTGTTTCTGCTGTCTCCGCTCTCTGCGTGTCCACGACAGGAGTGCTTCCTGCAGTGTGTGTGTGTGTGTGTGTGTGTGTGTGTGTGTGTGTGTGTGTGTGTGTGTGTGTGTGTGTGTGTGTGTGTGTGTGTGTGTGTGTGTGTGTGTGTGTGTGTGTGTGTGTGTGTGTGTGTGTGTGTGTGTCTCTCGCTCTGAGTGTGCGTGTCTGTGTGTCTATGTGTGCAGCCTGGTCACTCAGCAGCGTGTGTGTATGCGTGCGTGGATGCGTGTGTGTGTGTTTGTGTGTATCCGTGTGTGTGCGTACGGATGTGTGTGTGCGTACTTCAGTGTTAGAGCGAGGCTGCTTTTATCTCAGTGCCAAGTGTGGAGAAACAGTATCCTCTTATGAAGGACTGCCTCTTGTGCTGCTCTGGGGTCCCCACTCTCACTCAGCTCTGAAGAGCCAAAAACCTCCATCTGATGCTCAGATTTCTGTTATTTGTCCATGAAACTACAACTGAGAAAAGCCTATACCTGAGGGACCAGTCCACTCATCTCCTCATACACCATGTGGACACGTCAACATGAAGGGCCAGTCTGCTCTTTTGCTTTCCTAAACTACTCTTAATTTATTGCCAGCGACCAGCGTCTGACTTTACTTTGCTTCTCTTCGTAAACAAAATGTAGCTTGGTTTAATAAAGTCTTATACAGGAAGTCTGTATGTGCAATATCCTGTTTGGGCCAAGGTAGTGCGAACTGAACTGTCAATCTCCCAGAAGCTCTAATGTTTGTGTCATGTCCCACCTAAAGCAGTTCCATATTTCAGCCCTGACTCCTTGAGAAGCAGAGTAGCAGCTCAGCTCTCTGTTGCTGTGTTGGCGTCAGGCGACCATCTTGAGTGTGTGTGTCTCGGTCACTGTTGTCTCGTGGTTTGTTACAGTCTCCAAGCAGATGGCGGCACAGTTTAGTGCGAGTCGCACACAAGCAGCACACCGTGGCACAGATTTTCCCATCATAACACATCTTGTAAGGCCTCTGACAGACAGCACACAGCTCTCTCTCCGGCCTTATCCCCACTTGTCACACGGACGTGCCTGACCTCATTCACATAGGTTAGCGCTCTCCTATTGCCAGAGCTTGACATTTCCTCTCCACTGGATACATTCACTTTCCCTTCTACAATGGCTTTGGCCATGTTTAAAGATGAGGCATTTAACCACTTTAAGGTGCTGTGTACCACCGACACGAGCCCTACAGCCGAATAACTCTGAATAACTCTGAAGTGTAATGTTTATCAGAACTTAATTTTAGCATTCATGTTTTTACGATTAGTTTTTTATTAGTGTGATAGCCGATAGCCTTTTGGCTTTCATGAAACAAAATGGCCGCCTTTGCATCACTTCTTGCATATGAAGGTGCTGCGACCTTATTATGAGGTCTGCGGTGTTAGTTCTTTATCACAGCTCTGTTGCTTCATACTCAAGATGGAAATACATCATGGCTGCAAGAGGTTGCTTTGAATCTGTACTCTTACTTTTTATTCTCACAACACTAAACAGAACATATCTAGACACTGAAATAAATATTTAGTAAATACAAGTAACTTTTCTCTCAACAGCTGCATAGCATTTGATATAAATGGACAAATTCCAGGAATTGTTATTTTTTATCTAATCTTGGAATACAGCATCACCTTCTGGGGAAAGGGATATCTTTTTTTAACATAAAATGCAAAACACGAGCTGTGTTATTATATGAAGTAATAGAAAACATCAAATACATATGTAAATGAACAGTGGATATATGATCATATTTTATATTTCTATTATTATGTTAGAATAAGCTGGAATCAACAAATAGTAACACACTGTATTTTGTAAGTACTAGCAACACGGTCTCATTAGAATATGTCAAATACTAGATACGTAAATAATCACAACAAACATAAAGAGTGAATTCCTACCTTTCAACTGTCACCTTTTTCTTAGAGTACCATATCTAAATGGATGTGTTTTTATAGAGGCCTCTCCCTGAGTCCTGAAAAAAAACCTTGTCTGACTGTTTGATTGACAGGGGTGGCATTGGAGCGGGCTGGTCAGGACAGAGCCCATATCCTTTACACCAGCTGGAAGTAGAGTAGGGGCCGGCTGGAAATGGCATCTCTCGGGAAAAGCCAACAACTGGCCATCACCCCGGCCGTTCGTCTTCATCAATCAACCTGCGTTTGTTGACCAAGCAACATGATGTCACTATTAATTTCATGCATTTCCTTAACGGGGTCCGAGAGAGATGGGGGGAGAGCACTACCCTCTCAGTAGGCATTTCCTGTCCCCTGTTGCATTGTGGGATATGTCTGTTTCCTCTAAAGCGATCAGTTGTACTTTTCAAAGTTTTCTTCATTCCTGTCTACCCATTTCCCCCCATGAGATGTTTGCTTTGCTTTGTCAATAGTTATATTAGTGGTAAGCAGCTTGGCTGTGTTTGTAGCCTTCTTATGTGAATATTAGTGATGATTTCCATTTATTTTGCCGAGGTATACACTGAGTTGAATGTACTGAATGGTTTGATCAAATCTCAGATTTGGTGAACAGATACTACCGCCGCTGTGCTCAGATCAGCACATTAGCGTTTCATTTGAAAGAATGGTGTCAGTGTGTTGACAAGCCGATGATAAGTTGGTGGCTTCTAAGGGAAAATGTTTAAAGCGGATAAATGCCTTAGGACTCTAACTGTCTGTCTTATTTTCCTGATTGTAGTTTATTTCTGGTGATTATGAAAAGCTGCTTGAAACAGGCTTTGGGGATGTTGATTTATTAGCTTCACATGAGAAGGGCCTCTTCCCACCATGATTCCACACAAGTACCTAATGTTATCTCATCTGACTCCTGTGTCTGTATTTACTGTTTACATGCATTGCTTTTATTTCATCCCTTTGATTATTTCATAGAAAGTGGAAGGGAGTGGCAAATTATATTCTTGTTTTTGCTCTCTCTCTCTCTCGCTCCCACCCCTCTCTCTCTCTGTCTCTCCCTCCTCCCCTTTCTCTCACTCTCTCTCCAACATCTCTCCCTCCCCTTTCTCTCTCCCTCTCGGTCCTACTCTCGCTGCTGCCCTCTCCGCTCTCTCTTTCTCTCTGTCTCTCCCTCTCCACCTTTCTCTCCTCTAGCTTTAAGAGGCTTAGCCCCAGCTTAGCGCCCAGGTCAACCTGCCCTTTGCCCTTCATCTGTCAGCCTTTTGATCTGCTGCCAGCCTGGCCGCTCGCTCGCTACGCCCTGCCTTTAACGTGGCATCTGGGGGTCAGGGGAGGGCACCGCTTCAGGACCCCTAACCCCCTCTTCACCCCTCCCTCCACCTCAACCTCCACCACCCCCGACCCACCACCTTTACAGATGTGGCTGTCTCTAGTGCCCCCCCCCACCCCATGCCCCCTGCCCCAGTGTCCATTATTATTTTATAGTTTGGTTCTGCATTCCTTTACCTCAGCCTGTGGTAGGAGGCAGCCTTTTGGCTTTATTGCTTACACATGTCCCTGCTTCTCTCCCTTAGAGGGGGAGACAAAACACAGAGAGGAGGATGGCCAATGGGGGCTGGCGGGCTAAACTCTCCCCACCTTGAACTAATCGTCAGGGGGCCGGAGAGTTGCGGTGCCTTAGTCCTGTGCCAGCGGGGTTTCAATTTGTAGAGGCATAAACAGATACTAAAGCCACAGTAATGGCACAGTGATTTATCAAGCCAGTTCACATCAAATTATCACAGCAACCCCCTACTGTCAGGCCTAATAATGCCCCCTGAGCCCCCTCAGCCTGGGCCCTGTCTCATAGCTGCACCCTGGTCACAGTTCATTACTGAGTGCTCAAACATGTGTCCTTCTGTCTGGTTTCCCTCTGAGCGTGACGCCTCACACCAGTCAATGATCATCCCGGACACACACTCATGAGAATCAAGAGGTTTTTTGGTTTCAGTGAGGGTTTGTGTGTGTGTGTGTGTGTGGTAATTATGGTAATTCATATAATAATCCAGTTTTTATGTTGACAGTATGTAGTATTATAATATCAAACACATGTTATCTATACTTCACTCTTTCTCTGCTCCTCACCTGGCATGTATAACAAAAGCCCTTTAAAGTTTTGCTATGGAAAAACAAGAGACAGAAAAAAGACAAGTCAAGTTGAATAGTGTACGTGAGTATAGGTCAGGTATGTAACAGAATCTAGCTTGAAATAAACAGATTCTTTTTCTGTAGTGAAACCATGTTTCAATTTAATTTTGCACCAGAATATTGCGTCGGCTTTTGATCCTTCCCAGCGTTTCCTAACACATGGACAATATATCTTTCAAAGATAAAGGTAAAAATGTGCTCTGCTCCGTTGACTGATGATGTCATCCAGTCGCGGGGCTGTGCTGGAAGCCAAGCCGGGGAGAAAGACAAACTTTCACAAGAAAGGCTATCCAAGGGATCACAGGGGTGATCTCGGAGCTGTTGGCGAAATCAATTACACGTTGTCCAAGCTGTGATTTCTCCTGTAGGAACTTCATCTCCAGGGCCTTCTGTTGAGGATCATCCACGATGTGGTCCAACATTGTTTTCCCCTTCGCTAGTGTCCACTCCCCTAGTCCTTCACTCTTCTACTACTCGAACCCCTCTCCCCTATCCTCGGCCAGTGTCTCCCTCCCTCCCCTCCACTTCGCTACATTTGTGTGCTGCTTACAATTCAGTGGAGACCCATTCATCATCATTTGCCGGCGTATCTGTCTTGAGCGCCCGCGCTTTGATCATGTTGTATTTTATACCTTACATCTGTTCTACATTTATCCTTCTGTAATGCTGTTGCTCCAAAACTATTACCTGGCTTTACAAAGGAACGGTTTGACTGGAGACCTTGTAGCACGCGTAAATCCAGCATCCTCTTCATTTGTTATGGGCCAGTAAATTAATAATCCTTGTTCTGTACACAGAGGAACGCCATGCTTTCCGATCCCCCGTCTTGATTTCCTGTCTCTGTAGAGGATAGGAGAGTCCTCCAACGCTATCCCATGATTCAGCCTGCCTACCGTGAGATTCTCTCTTTTCTTATCTGCTTATCTGCACCTTAAAGTGGTTAAATGCCTCATCTTTAAACATGGCCAAAGCCATTGTTTAGGGGCTTATCTGCCCCTAAATCATCATCATCTTCCATCTCTCACGTATAAATCTTTCTTTTTCCAAAATAGTATTGTTCCTCCATGCACCTGGAACTACACAAGATGTACACAACCTGTTGGGTTTTCAGTATGACTACATTTCCCACATTCCTATCTTCTCCAAACTAAATACCTGTGTATTTTACATGAATTCTCTGAGGCTTTATCCACTGTATTCCTCCCATTCCTCCTCTCCCTACTGTCCTCTCCCCCTTCTCTCCCTTGTTATCCACTGTATTCCTCCCATTCCTCATCTCCCTACTGTCCTCTCCCCCTTCTCTCCCTTGTTATCCATTGTATTCCTCCCATTCCTCCTCTCCCTACTGTCCTCTCCCTTGTTATCCACTGTATTCCTCCCATTCCTCCTCTCCCTACTGTCCTCTCCCCCTTCTCTTCCCTTGTTATCCACTGTATTCCTCCCATTCCTCCTCTCCCTACTGTCCTCTCCCCCTTCTCTCCCTTGTTATCCACTGTATCCCTCCCATTCCTCCTCTCCCTACTGTCCTCTCCCTACTGTCCTCTCCCTTGTTATCCACTGTATTCCTCCCATTCCTCCTCTCCCTACTGTCCTCTCCCCCTTCTCTCCCCTGTTATCCACTGTATTCCTCCCATTCCTCATCTCCCTACTGTCCTCTCCCCCTTCTCTCCCTTGTTATCCACTGTATCCCTCCCATTCCTCATCTCCCTACTGTCCTCTCCCCCTTCTCTTCCCTGTTATCCACTGTATCCCTCCCATTCCTCCTCTCCCTACTGTCCTCTCCCCCTTCTCTTCCCTGTTATCCACTGTATTTCTTCCCATTCCTCCTCTCCCTACTGTCCTCTCCCCCTTCTCTCCCTTGTTATCCACTGTATCCCTCCCATTCCTCCTCTCCCTACTGTCCTCTCCCCCTTCTCTTCCCTGTTATCCACTGTATCCCTCCCATTCCTCCTCTCCCTACTGTCCTCTCCCCCTTCTCTCCCTTGTTATCCACTGTATTCCTCCCATTCCTCATCTCCCTACTGTCCTCTCCCCCTTCTCCTCCTTGTTATCCACTGTATCCCTCCCATTCCTCCTCTCCCTACTGTCCTCTCCCCCTTCTCTTCCCTGTTATCCACTGTATCCCTCCCATTCCTCCTCTCCCTACTGTCCTCTCCCCCTTCTCTCCCTTGTTATCCACTATATCCCTCCCATTCCTCCTCTCCCTACTGTCCTCTCCCCTTCTCTCCCTTGTTATCCACTGTATTCCTCCCATTCCTCATCTCCCTACTGTCCTCTCCCCCTTCTCTCCCTTGTTATCCACTGTATTCCTCCCATTCCTCCTCTCCCTACTGTCCTCTCCCCCTTCTCCTCCCTGTTATCCACTATATCCCTCCCATTCCTCCTCTCCCTACTGTCCTCTCCCCCTTCTCCTCCCTGTTATCCACTGTATTCCTCCCATTCCTCCTCTCCCTACTGTCCTCTCCCCCTTCTCCTCCCTGTTATCCACTGTATTCCTCCCATTCCTCCTCTAACTACTGTCCTCTCCCCCTTCTCTCCCGTGTTATCCACTGTATTCCTCCCATTCCTCATCTCCCTACTGTCCTCTCCCCCTTCTCTTCCTTGTTATCCACTGTATTCCTCCCATTCCTCATCTCCCTACTGTCCTCTCCCCCTTCTCTCCCTTGTTATCCACTGTATTCCTCCCATTCCTCATCTCCCTACTGTCCTCTCCCCCTTCTCTCCCTTGTTATCCACTGTATTCCTCCCATTCCTCCTCTCCCTACTGTCCTCTCCCCCTTCTCTCCCATGTTATCCACTGTATTCCTCCCATTCCTCATCTCCCTACTGTCCTCTCCCCCTTCTCTCCCTTGTTATCCACTGTATTCCTCCCATTCCTCATCTCCCTACTGTCCTCTCCCCCTTCTCTTCCCTGTTATCCACTGTATTCCTCCCATTCCTCATCTCCCTACTGTCCTCTCCCTTGTTATCCACTGTATTCCTCCCATTCCTCATCTCCCTACTGTCCTCCCCCCTTCTCTCCCTTGTTATCCACTGTATTCCTCCCATTCCTCATCTCCCTACTGTCCTCTCCCCCTTCTCTCCCTTGTTATCCACTGTATTCCTCCCATTCCTCATCTCCCTACTGTCCTCCCCCCTTCTCTCCCTTGTTATCCACTGTATTCCTCCCATTCCTCCTCTCCCTACTGTCCTCTCCCCCTTCTCTCCCTTGTTTTCCACTGTATTCCTCCCATTCCTCATCTCCCTACTGTCCTCTCCCCCTTCTCCTCCTTGTTATCCACTGTATCCCTCCCATTCCTCATCTTCCTACTGTCCTCTCCCCCATCTCTCCCCTGTTATCCACTGTATTCCTCCCATTCCTCCTCTAACTACTGTCCTCTCCCCCTTCTCTCCCGTGTTATCCACCGTATTCCTCCCATTCCTCATCTCCCTACTGTCCTCTCCCCCATCTCCTCCTTGTTATCCAC